>NC_061810.1:47698628-47874581 GCF_021462225.1 Girardinichthys multiradiatus
ACTGGTTCGTTGTCAGCACCAGCTGAGCTGACCCAGAGGGGAGAACCACTTCCATCAAAATCTGGGGGACGCAAATGGAGACCAACAGCCAATCAAAACCTTTTGAGTACCATGTTTAACACTCCAGATTTAGTTATGTTTTGATCGCACACAAGAAATTAGTAAAACAAAATATGCTTGAACATTGATAAAATCTTAGCATCAGAAAAACAGAGCAACTCTCTGTCTCATAAATTGTTGTGGATGTAAATACTCAAAGGTTGGATATTTTAGAATGCGCTACTGAAGTAACCGAATTCATTTTAAGGGTTTTTCACATCTTTACCAGTGATGCTGGTGAAACAGATTATTTTATCCTAGTTTTGCCTCAATATGACCAACAGGTGACCCCTCTTTTCCCATCAATGATTCTATGCTGCCATCTAGTGACCAGAACCAGGCATTGAACAGAAAACTGTAGACACATGGAATAAATTCACAACTTCTTAAAATGGAAGAATTTATTAACAAAAACAATTCAAGTCCAAATTGAACACATTTCAGTCAACAAACCTAAAACTACCAAGCAAAATGAAGGAATAAAGAAACGAATGAACAATTCAGTTTTTATATAAGGCCAATTCACAACAAATGTCGTCTCAAAGCACTTTACAAAGTCAATCCAATCATACAGATTTCAAGTCAGGTTCACTGATTTCAATTAATCTTAACTATCAAACAGATTCAGATTAAGTTTATTACTTAAACTGGTTAAAAGTTTTTCTGTCTAAGGGAATCCAGCAGATTGCATCCAGTCAGTGACTTGCAGCATTCACTCCTCCTGGATGAGCATGTAGAGACAGTGGACAGTCACTGGTGTTGACTTTGCAGCAATCCCTCATACTGAGCATGCATGTAGCGACAGTGGAGAGGAAAAACTCCCTTTTAACAGGAAGAAACCTCCAGCAGAACCAGAACCAAGATCAGTGTGAGCGGCCATCTGCCACGACCAACTGGAGGTTTGAGAGAACAGAGCAGAGACACAAAGAGAACAAAGAAGCACTGATCCAGGAGTACTTTCTATGGGAAGGAAAAGGGAAAATGTAATGGTTAAAGCTCCTTTAGTGACTTAATCTAGGAGAGAAAGACAGCTAAGCAGATTAACTCTGAGCCAGTTTTCAAGTCTAGAGGATGAAAGAAAGCACATAGAGTTAGTCACAGTAGAAGCTCAGCCAGTAGCTTTGTCTAGGAGAGACATGTACAAATAAAGGAAGAAGGAAACCAATAAAATAATGCAAAATAATGCAATATTACCATTGAGTGTTTTCTATGTTTGACAACCAAGGTTTATCCGTTTTTTTACGTGTCCGGCAGAGTAGTGCTCAAAATTGTTGTCTGATTACTTAACAGAATTACTTTTAAAAGTGGAGCATTACGGCTAATGCTATAATGCTCCGCTTGGTATTTAAAAAAACTTTATTAGAAACTGCTTTGGGATCATTTCAATTGCGATGGACATGGAGACGGACATGAAAACGGAAAAGAAGAAGCAAGAAAGAGAGAGAGACGTGGGGCAAAAGGGTAAAAGGGAGAGAAGGAGATACGAATAGAAGAGAGAATACAAGATAACACCCTAGAAGACTGCTTCTGCACCTGCACAAACGTATATCGTCGAAGTTTTTTAGGAAACACAAAACACGTCACAAAATATATATACTGTGCCTTGCGAAAGTATTCGGCCCCCTTGAACTTTTCAACCTCTTGCCACATTTCAGGCTTCAAACATAAAAATATAAAATTCTAATTTTTTGTGAAGAATCAACAACAAGTGGGACACAATCATGAAGTGGAATGAAATTTATTGGATGTATCAAACTTGTTTAACAAATAAAAACCTGAAAAGTGGGGCGTGCAATATTATTCAGCCCCTTTACTTTCAGTGCAGCAAACTCACTCCAGAAGTTCAGTGAGGATCTCTGAATGATCCAATGTTGTCCCAAATGACTGATGATGATAAATAGAATCCACCTGTGTTTAATCAAGTCTCCGTATAAATGCACCTGCTCTGTGATAGTCTCAGGGTTCTGTTCAAAGCACAGAGAGCATCATGGAGACCAAGGAACACACCATGCAAGTCCGAGATACTGTTGTGGAGAAGTTTAAAGCTGGATTTGGATACAAAAAGATTTCCCAAGCTTTAAACATCCCAAGGAGCACTGTGCAAGCAATCATATTGAACTGGAAGGAGTATCAGACCACTGCAAATCTACCAAGACCCGGCCGTCCCTCTAAACTTTCATCTCGAACAAGGAGAAGACTGATCAGAGATGCAGCCAAGAGGCCCATGATCACTCTGGATGAACTGCAGAGATCTACAGTTGAGGTGGGAGAGTCTGTCCATAGGACAACAATCAGTCGTATACTGCACAAATCTGGCCTTTATGGAAGAGTGGCAAGAAGAAAGCCATTTCTCAAAGATATCCATAAAAAGTCTCGTTTAAAGTTTGCCACAAGCCACCTGGGAGACACACCAAACATGTGGAAGAAGGTGCTCTGGTCAGATGAACCAAAATCGAACTGTTTGGCCACAATGCAAAATGATATGTTTGGCGTAAAAGCAACACAGCTCATCATCCTGAACACACCATCCCCACTGTCAAACATGGTGGTGGCAGCATCATGGTTTGGGCCTACTTTTCATCAGCAGGGACAGGGAAGATGGTCAAAATTGATGGGAAGATGGATGGGGCCAAATACAGGACCATTCTGGAAGAAAACCTGTTGGAGTCTGCAAGAGACCTGAGACTGGGACGGAGATTTATCTTCCAACAAGACAATGATCTAAAACATAAAGCCAAATCTACAATGGAATGGTTCACAAATAAACGTATCCAGGTGTTGGAATGGCCAAGTCAAAGTCCAGACCTGAATCCAATCGAGAATTTGTGGAAAGAGCTGAAGACTGCTGTTCACGAACGCTCTCCATCCAACCTCACTGAGCTCAAGCTGTTTTTCAAGGAAGAATGAGCAAGAATTTCAGTCTCTCGATGTGAAAACTGATAGAAACAAACCCCAAGTGACTTGCAGCTGTAATTGCAGCAAAGGGTGGCGCTACAAAGTATTAACGCAAGGGGGCCGAATAATATTGCACGCCCCACTTTTCAGTTTTTTATTTGTTAAAAACGTTTGACACATACAATAAATGTCATTCCACTTCATGATTGTGTCCCACTTGTTGTTGATTCTTCACATAAAATTTGAATTTTATATTTTTATGTTTGAAGCCTGAAATGTGACAAGAGGTTGAAAAGTGCAAGGGGGCTGAATACTTTCACAAGGCACTGTAATATTCACAATTTCACAAAAAAAGGCAACAACAACAACAACAGATGAATGTTGACGTTACCATTTCTCATGGTCCTTTTTATCAAGCTACATATCCTTCTTAATTAGATCATATAATGTGGAAAATAGTTGATGAAGTAATCTTTAAAAAGAAAGAAAAGAGTGTCAGGATGTGACATTTTGGACTTTGTGTTTTGTTTTGTTTACTGTTAACTAGAGGTTTCTTGTTTATGGTTTTGTATTCATGTTTTCTGTTTTTCCTACAGTTCTGGTTTTCTTCTGCCTCCCAGTGTGTTCTCCTTTCACCCTTTGTTCCCTTGGCGTTGCTTTCCTGTTCTTAGAATGGTTTCATTATTATTATTATTATTGTTATTAGTTCTCCAGTCCCCTTTAGCCTTGTTCCTCTAGTTTATCTTTGTTCTCTAGTTCCTCCTTTATAGGTTGGCTTTGGTTATTGTTTACTTGTATTCTAGTCCTCGTTTCCTCGGCTTCATCCTCAGTTTGGTTCAGTCAGTGTTTGTTTAGCTTTGTTTACTTTTTAGTCAGGGTTCTCTTTTGGTTCCTATTCTGTTAAGTGTTTAGGCCTTAGGTTGGTTTGTTCCCTCAAATTTCTCAGTTTCCTTTAGTTCATGTTTATTCTTCTTCTTCTTCTTCTGTGTTATTTTTTGGCAGTTGGCAAATAACTTGAAGATGTGCATTACCGCCACCGACTGGTATGGAGTGTGGTTCTTCATGGTTTTAAATCTTATTTACTATTACAACAATCAAATTCTATTTATTAATTTAGTGCTTTTGAAAAATCTAATTATAATTTGAATATGTTTGCTACCTAAACTTCTTTGCAAAGTATCTCTCAATATAACATTTTCTTTAATACCTACAAATTCTCTCCTTAAAATTGTTCTTTCTTGTTCATATTTCTGACACTTCAATATTACATGTTCTATTGTTTCCTCCTCTCCACAATAATCACATTTTCCTGTATTATGTTTCTTTATCTTGAACAATGTAGAATTAAGTCCTGTATGTCCTAGTCTTAATCTTGTAATTAATCTTTCCTCTTTTCTACTCCTTCTTCCTGTTCTTACTTCTCCTACTATCTTGTTGATTCTGTAAAACCATCTTCCTTTCTTTTCTTCATCCCACCTTTTTTGCCACACTTTCCTGATTCTCTGTTTAATTATATTTCTTGCCTCTGACCTACTAATATTTATTATAAAGCTAATGTTGTTTTGTGTCATGTTTATTCTTGATTCTTATGTTTTATTTATAGTTTTGTTTTAGGTCTGCTCATTGTCTTGTTAATTAGTTGTATTAAGTTCACCTGTTCCCTCTGCCTTCCTGCCTCCTTGCCTCACCTGTCCTTAGTTCCTTTGATTACCTGCCTTTGTTCTCTCTCTGCATATTAGTTGGTTTGTTTCATTATGTTTTGGTGGGTTCCTTGTGTTACAACTCCTCTACCCTCGTCCATGCCAAGTGTTTCCATGTTCCTGCGGAGTCGGTTTTGTTAGCGTTTGGATCTCGACCCTGGTCAGTACCTGTGTGTTTTTGTTATGTCTGTGAACTTGAGCTTTCTCAAAATCTAAATTTAGGACTACTAGCCGAATGTTTCTGTCTCTCGCAAAACAGATGGTGTCTCGAATCAGTACGAGGCTGTCGGTGATCTTCCTGCCTTCAATGGCACAGGCTTGATCCGGGTGGATGATTTCTTTTAAAACGAAACGCATACGTATGGCTAAAAGTTTGCTAAAAAGTTTGCAGTCACAGTTTAAAAGGGTAATGGGTCTCCAGTTTCTCAAGTCAGTCTTGTCTTTATCTTTATAGATAAGAGTCACTATCCCTTCTCTAAAACTGTCTGGGAGTCTGTCCAGTTGGCTAAAATCTGTAAAAACAACAAGTAAGTCAGGTGCTAAAATGTCCCAAAAAGTCAAGTAAAACTCTAGAGGGAGTCCATCTGATCCTGGGGACTTCCCTCTCTTAAAACTTTTAAGACATTTATCGAGCTCTAAACTGGTAAAATCCTGACCTAAAAGCATGCCGTCTTTGACAGTTTTTTCGATAAAACTTAAGGTTTCTGTGATGTTCTCCATGGATACAGCTTTTTCTTTATATAATTTGCAATAAAAATCTTCTACTGTTTTGGTTATTTCTTTTGTACTTTTAGCTAGACATCCATGTTCCTGTCTTAGCTCTGAGATAAAGCATGGTTTACTTAAAATTTTCTTAAAAAAGTATCTCGTACATTTTTCTCCTTCTTCTATTTCCCTCTCTCTACTTCTTAAGATAACTCCTATGCTTTTTATGTCAGTCAAGGCTGACATTTCTCTTTTAATTTCTTTAATTTCGTTATTAAAATTAATTCCCTGTTGATTTAAAATGTAGTACCGTTGCAAACGTTTCTGCAGCCCCATCATGCGTCTGTTTTCTTTTTCTTTTTTCCTTTTCCCGGCCAGTCGAAAGAAAGTCTGGGTCCTTCCCTTCACCATCTCCCACCACAGTGCACGTGTTTCGTATAAGTCCTGGAGGGTCTGCCACTCCCGATACTGCTCCCTATATTGGTCGGCCAAAGCCTGGTCGTCCAAAAGGGAGCAGTTGAGCTTCCACAGACCTCTCCCTGTCGTCACACCCAAAGAAAGTGAAAGAGTGCAGGACAGCATTAAGTGATCGGAAAAGAACACCGGTGTCAATCTAGCATCCGTTGGTGAACAGTCCCGAGTAAAAACATAGTCTATGCGAGAGGCTTTGGAACCATCATCACTGACCCAGGTGAAGCCCTCCTCTCTAGGATGCATTGCTTTAAAACAATCGACTAGTTTAAAATCCCTAACTATTCCCTGCAGTAAAAGCGATGTCTTATCCACCTTAAAATCTTGTTTTGCTCTTTTCCTATCTTTTCTGCTTAAAATGCAATTAAAATCTCCCCCGACGATAAGTGGTTTCTTTCCAAGCATGTGGGGCCGCAGCTCCTCTAAAAGGTCATACCTGTCATGTTTGTCATTAAAACCATAAATATTTAAGAGGTTAAAATCCTGTCCCATAAAAGTCAAATTTGCTAAAAGTGCTCGTCCTTCTCTCACCACAGTGCTTCCCTTCACCAGAACCTGAGGATTTTTTATTAAAATGGCCACTCCATCATTTTTATTGTCGTTTGATCCACTCCAGATCGACGTCTGTGGCCACATGTTCTGCCACTGGGTATAGTTAGTTAAAAAAGGTATTGCACATTCTTGAATTAAAAGCACATCTGACTTTACAGAACTTAAAAAGGATAAAACACTTTGGGCTCTAACTCTCGACTTCACACTTCTAACATTGATTGTTGAGAAGGTGAGGGCCATGAGTATGGTTAAAGTGACTAGGTTTGACATTTTAGAAGTTTAAACAGTTAAATATAAATAAATACACTTAAAATCCAAAAGGGGTGTGGTGTCTAGTTTAAGTAATTTCTTGTGAATGGAGCTCCTCCTTCACTTCACAGGGTGGGCAAGGAAGGGATTGAGCTCCATTCCCCTTCCGGACTCTAGGTGTTGGCCTCTGTTGCAAGGTTTTATTTAACATAGTGTCCTTTGGGGTTGATTGAAGAGCTATGTTCAAAAAAGAGACCTCATTTGGTGAGTCAGAGGGGAAGACTCTGGGCTCCTCCTCAGATGAGTTATCTGAGGGGTTCCCAAGCCTACCCCTCTTTTCCAAGGCAACGATGTTCTCAGGAGACAACTCTGATGCTGGCCTCTTTGCCAGCTGGGCATCGGGGAGGGGGGCATCCTCACTACTCTCATCTGATTCCATTTCCTCATCCTGAGACATAGCTCCGCCTTCTGCCTGCATGTCCTCATCTTCATTGGATGTTTCAGTGTGTGGGGACATTTCAGGCCCCTCCCCTGTTCCCGCCTCCACCTGTTCCTCTCCTCCAATCACAGGTTTTGGCGGGAAATTTAAATTTTCTGGCCCAGCTGCTTCAATTAGCTCTTCAACTGTTGTAATTTGGCTTACCTTTTCAGTTTGTTCATTTACTTTTCTATTTTTAAGCTTGTTTGCAAAGGACTTTGGGCAGTCTCGAAAAAGGTGGTCCTCCTCTCCACACAGGTTGCATTTTCTTCCATTTGTACATTCATCGAAAGTGTGTCCAACTTCTCTACATTTCCCACAAAACAATTTGTCACAAGCTTCAACCAGGTGGCCGTGCTCTCCACATCTCCGGCAGAGCTTAGGCTGTCCCTGGTAATGAATATAGCCTCTGTTTTCCCCCAGGACTACCATTGAGGGGAGATGTTTCAGGCCCTGGAAACCTTGGGGGTCTTCCCATTGTTTAATTGGGACCCTCCAAGCACAGTTCCAGATGCCATCCACATCCCTCACCTTCATAGCCTGGCCTTTCACAGTGCAATATCTCCCCAGCCACGTACAAATGTCTTCAGCATTAACTGTCTCATTGAACATCCTGACAATAACTGTTTTCAAGGTATTATCAGTCAGCTTCTCAACGTTGAATGCTGAAAATGGGGGTTTTTCATTTTCAAAACGTGTCCAAAACTCTTGTAACAGCGCACTTGTGCAGAAACTCACATCAAATCCTTTGTTAAAAGGCAGGGTCAGGATACAGTTCAGGTCATTTGCAGTAAACTTCAATGTCTGCTGGATCAGCTTCCTGGAAAAGTCTAGTCTGGACATTACCATTGGCTTACCATCATTTTCTTTGAATAAAAAACGGACGCTGTGGTGCCTCCGCATGCCGGCATGATTGGCCGACATGGTGGAGGCACCACAAACTAAAAAACACTAAAAACCTTAAAAGGGTTAAAAGTACTATAAACCAATAAAATGGTAAACAAAAAATGATACCTAAGACGCAATAATTAAAATGGTCTAAAAATATCACAAGACACAATAAATATACTATAAACAGTAAGCAAATTAAAAAAGCGTGAAGAAAGTTTCAACTACTTCAAGTTGATTTTTTCTGCACAAAAGAGAAAAACACTTCTGTCAGATGAAAGCGACTAAACCACAACAGGTAAGACTCTCACCACCCAGAGGTGTCGATCGCTGTCTTAGTCAAAAGATAGAGAAGCGAAGATTATTGTTTTATTATTAATATATAATTTATCATTGAACATATATGAGAGGTACACCGTTCCTGGAGGTAATGCAATACCAGGTCGATGCGTGGAGTGGACGGAGCAAGCCCCTATTCCATCTCCCTGTTCCAAAAATCAATTTAATATATGGTCCCCGGGTAGGGGACGTATCAGATATTAAACTGATAAGAACAGATACTACACTTGATCTTAGCCAAAAGGCCGAGAAGCGATACCACAAATACCTCGGAGGAGACCAGGTCATTCTGACAGACCTCAGTCTGACTCACGGTTCTACATTAAACATTTTGCGACACACACAAAAACGGGGGAAAAGGTTTAATTTAACCTTTGTTGACCATTTGACGCGTATGTTGTTCTACTGCAGTGAAAGTATTTACCATTAGAGAGAATTCGTGTTTCTTCCTGGACACGTGATACGTTTTTAGACCAATAGGAAGCCGAGAAGCAAAAACTACTAACACCTATTTTCTTTTTAGAAACATGTATTTGCTTGGCAGAAGAGTTAGCGGTGTTTTTTTTTTTTAGTTAATAAACTTAAAAGTAGAAAAGTGTAAAACCGTTGGAACAAATAGACTGACCCGTGAGCGCCTTCTAACAGAAAAGCTAAGTTTGTCGCTCCCTGCTCTGCTCCGTATATATGAATATTTTAAACAGGCTGACCGACAATTTATTTACATTTAATGTTAACAGTCGTTAACAAAAAAAAAAGTACCCGTCAGATTAGTATTTAGTTGAAGGCAGTTATAAGAAACAGGATTTACTATTTTTTTTACAGAGAAGCTAATTGGAAGTTAGCTTAAAACGTTTCCTGAAACGAATTAGCTTACATTAGCAACCTTAACAGTAAGTCTGTTGTAGTAAGCTAAAATTAATACACATATTTAAAATATTACCCGCATCTATCTTTAATCAGGGAGAAAATTATCAGGTTCAGGGACAACTTGGTTAACCTAAACAAAAGCAAAAAACCTACACAAAATCACTGCAGTATGCTAACGTGGCTAAACCGAAATACCTGTTTAGTGAAACAGGAAATAAATTGCATCTATCCATTATATTATGTTATTAGTAAGTTATTTAGTTAATATAAATGAGGGAAATGTCAACACAGGAGGTTAAATATGAACTTAACAAAAATTTTGTCTTTCTGTTAACATGTGTCCACGTTTTAAACAGGTAGTTAGTGCTTCGCGGTGGAACATGAGCATGCGCGCACTTAATAACGTTGAATTAAATTTAATCGCAAATACAACACAAAAGATGTGTGAAACATCAGAAGATAATAAACAAACAGTTTTTACCATTTAAATCAAAACGTTGCATTTTGATTTTAGGTTTCTGTCATATTTATTGAAACACACACCAGCTTAATTAGAACAAAACTGATTTTTCGTCTTGTAATGGAAAGGTAATGCCATCAAAGATTTTGGGGAAAGATGGTCCTTTTTAAAAATATGTACATAGTTAGACTCTACTTTAACATCACAAATGATGCATATAATATATATATATATATATATATATATATATTATATGCTGGAATAAAATTTTCTATTTGGCTGCGATTTGGCTTTTACATCTCTGTTATTTTACAAGCACAATTTTTGCAGCTACAACAAAGCCCTGTGGAAGACTAGGTCTATAACAAGAAAAACCTACATAGGCTATTTCAAAAAGATGTGGACTAATAAAGATGTTTGCCCTTTAACACATGTTTAACAAACTCAGTGAAATTAAATTTAAGAATAAATTTTCCTCTCACTTTGCTTGGTGTGTTCAGTGAAGAGCTACATACAGTTGAAATGCCATTTTGTCCTACAATGATGCATATTTTCAACTCTTAGAAAAAAAGTTCCCCAACATCTGCTATTTAGACTTTTATTTTGAAAACCCGAGTGAGTGCTGCCACAATATCTTAGTTTTACAAATGACTTAAGTTACAAACATTTTCTAAATTTTTGTTCCTGTTCCAAATATTTTGGCAACAGGTGACCTACAGCTCTAAAATAATAATAATAATAACTTAACCAAACTAAAATAGATAAAACATCAAAAAAGAAAACTTCCGTTGGTGTGACATTGTCACGGAGTGACATTTTTGGACTCTGTTTGTGGCTTTGTGTTTGTTTACCTTTTGCTCAGATTTTTCTATTTTGGTTTTTGTATCATGTTTTTCTTTTCTCCCTCTTCCACCTCCTAGTGTTTACTATTTAAGTTATTTTATGGTTGTTTTCTTATTAGTTTGTATGGTTTATTATTATTATTATTATTATTGTAATTATTATAGTTCTTGGTCTTCCCCGGATTCTCTAGTTTTATTTCTCTTTAGTATCTTTGTGGTTAATTGTGTTTTATTTGTTCCTTTGCACTCTTCTTGTTTACTAGTTTATTTTCTGTTTCCTTTCCAGTTATTTCAGTCAGTGTGGTTAGGTTTGTTTACTTTTGTATTCAGGTTTTATTTATGGGTTCTTTGTTTGTTCTCAGGTTGTTATTGTTGTTCCTATGTTCCCTCTAGTTTCTCTGTTTACTTTAGTCATGATTATTCTAGTTTCCTTATTCCCCATTTGATTATTTATCTTTGTCTATAAGTTTGCTTGGTCTGTGTTTCTGTTTATTGTTTATTAGTTACTTTGCCCATCCTCAGCCTTTGTATCTGTTTCACCTGTTCCTTCTGCTTCCCTGCCTCCTTGTCACACCTGTTCCCTGTTCCGTTGATTATCTGCCTTTGTTATCTCACAGTATATTAGTTGGTTTTGTGTCTTTGTTCAGTGCTGGTTGTTTGTGTTCATCACACCTCGTTCTCGTCCATGATTATGCTTTGTTTTTTGCCACATCTTGCCTTGGGAAACCTGCAGTGATTTTGCTACGTTTTTTGACTTTGTAAATAAATCGTTGAATTACAAAGATGATCCTGCCGAGCTCTTGTCTGCACTTTGGTCCGATCCACAACCACAACGTGACAGTAGGAACCAGCCAACAACAGGACCAAGCAGACAATGAGATGATAACTTTGTTTGAGTACTTCCGACGTGCCGCGGAGTAGAGCGCACGTCAGGCTCAGGAGAAGAGGGAGCAGCGGTCTTTGTTTTGGGGCACAAAACTGGCTAGGCCCCTTCATGGCACCGATCCGCTGCGCTACCATACTTCTCCTCCATTTCACAGACGGCCACCACCTCCAGAAGCCACTACCTCCGAGCGCCGCAGTTCGCAGCCTGAGTTTGGCGCTGCGCGCTTCCTCTGCCCAGTGCGAGACAGCTCTCTGCCTCCGCTGCACTCTCCCTGCACAGATCCAGCTAAGACTCGCCAAAGACGACGCCGTCGCCGAGATGCTTCTGCCCCGTTTCCTGAGGGTTGGACCACCGCCTCTCGCCTATCCCCGGCATCTCCGGCGTTCCTCCCGGCTTCTAGCTTAGTCTGGTCCGATGCAGCAGTCCTCAGCTCCGGCATCTCAAGCCAAAGGTCCGACTCAGCTTTTCAACGATCTTTTGCTGCCCCCTTGTGGCTTCCGGTAGAAGCACATGGTATCCTCAGTTTCTGCCCTCTCTGAGGAATCTGCTGATGGCCCAGCTTCAGTTTCCGCTGGGGTTCAGCCTGACGCCCCAGCATTGGTCTTCGCTGGTGATCACCTGAACGCCCAAGCACCTGTAGTTGCTGGAGATCGTCCGGATGTCTCAGACCCACAGCATGCAGCCAAGCCTCTGGACTCACAGCCTGCAGCCAAGCCTCTGGACTCACAGCATGCAGCCAAGCCACAAGAGCCACAGCTGGCCTCTTCAGGTTCTTCAGAGTCACAGCTGGCCTCTTCAGGTTCTTCAGAGCCACAGCTGGCCACTTCAGGTTCTTCAGAGCCACAGCTGGCCACTTCAGGGTCATCTGAACCTCGCCTAGTTCCGGAGGAACCCGTGGTCGGGCTGCCTCCACGACCTGGTCCAGAGCACCTGCTCAGTTTCCTCTGGGGGAGTGCTACTGGAAATACGGACTGACTCTTTGACTTTGACTGGCTATGCACCAGACTTTATGACTGACTTTGTAGAGCCTGACGCGCACCATGTTACACCAGGCTTACAGCCTGACTACAAAGCACCTGACCCAAAGCCAGACTACGGGGCACCAGACACACTACAGCCTGATTCAGGGCCTGACGCTTTGCCGACTGACGCTTTGCCTACTGACGCTTTGCCTGACGCTTTGCCGACTGACTTTTTGACAGACCGTGCGCCTGACGACTCTAAGCCTGGGTCCGAACCGGACGCCAGGCCCAAGTCTTCTAGGTTCCAGCCTGGGTCCACGCCGGACGCCAGGTTCAAGTCTCTGAGGATCTCGCCACGTCGTAGACTGCCTGACACCTCGCTTTGTGGGTTTGCCTGGCATTTCCACAGCCAGACTCCAAGCAGCCTGCATTCTCGCCGCAGGCCTCCAAGGCGCCTGCCTCTTCGCTGGCTACTTCGTCGCTGCCGACCCCCGGATCATCACTCTCTTCGCCGCTGGCTACGTCGTCGTAGGCCTCCTGATCATCGGCCTCCTGGATTTTTTGTTCTCGTTCCTGGAGATTATGGACTCTGGTTTGGTTGGTTTTGTTTATTGGGAGTTACTTTTGTTTTGACATCTTGCCCTCCTCCCAAGGCCTCCCTCAGCCCACCCTGGGTGGGTTGTTTTGTTTTAAATTTTTGTGAGTTCCCAGAGTTCATCTGGAATCCGACCTTGAGGGGGGGTTGTGTCACGGAGTGACATTTTTGGACTCTGTTTGTGGCTTTGTGTTTGTTACCTTTTGCTCAGATTTTTTTATTTTGGTTTTTGTATCATGTTTTTCTGTTCTCCCTCTTCCGCCTCCTATTGTTTACTTCTTAAGTTCTTTTATGGTTGTTTTGGATTATTTCTTTTAAAACCAAACGCATACGTATGGTAAAAGTCAAATTTGCTAAAAGTGCTCGTCCTTCTCTCACCACAGTGCTTCCCTTCACCAGAACCTGAGGATTTTTTATTAAAATGGCCACTCCATCATTTTTATTGTCGTTTGATCCACTCCAGATCGACGTCTGTGGCCACATGTTCTGCCACTGGGTATAGTTAGTTAAAGAAGGTATTGCACATTCTTGAATTAAAAGCACATCTGACTTTACAGAACTTAAAAAGGATAAAACACTTTGGGCTCTAACTCTCGACTTCACACTTCTAACATTGATTGTTGAGAAGGTGAGGGCCATGAGTATGGTTAAAGTGACTAGGTTTGACATTTTAGAGGTTAAAACGGTTAAATATAAATAAATACACTTAAAATCCAAAAGGGGTGGGGTGTCTAGTTTAAGTAATTTCTTGTGAATGGAGCTCCTCCTTCACTTCACAGGGTGGGCAAGGAAGGGATTGAGCTCCATTCCCCTTCCGGACTCTAGGTGTTGGCCTCTGTTGCAAGGTTTTATTTAACATAGTGTCCTTTGGGGTTGATTGAAGAGCTATGTTCAAAAAAGAGTGAGTCAGAGGGGAAGACTCTGGGCTCCTCCTCAGATGAGTTATCTGAGGGGTTCCCAAGCCTACCCCTCTTTTCCAAGGCAACGATGTTCTCAGGAGACAACTCTGATGCTGGCCTCTTTGCCAGCTGGGCATCGGGGAGGGGGGCATCCTCACTACTCTCATCTGATTCCATTTCCTCATCCTGAGACATAGCTCCGCCTTCTGCCTGCATGTCCTCATCTTCATTGGATGTTTCAGTGTGTGGGGACATTACAGGCCCCTCCCCTGTTCCCGCCTCCACCCGTTCCTCTCCTCCAATCACAGGTTTTGGCGGAAAATTTAAATTTTCTGGCCCAGCTGCTTCAATTAACTCTTCAACTGTTGTAGTTTGGCTTACCTTTTCAGTTTGTTCATTTATTTTTCTATTTTTAAGCTTGTTTGCAAAGGACTTTGGGCAGTCTCGAAAAAGATGGTCCTCCTCTCCACACAGGTTGCATTTTCTACCATTTGTACATTCATCGAAAATGTGTCCAACTTCTCTACATTTCCCACAAAACAATTTGTCGCAAGCTTCAACCAGGTGGCCGTGCTCTCCACATCTCCGGCAGAGCTTAGGCTGTCCCTGGTAATGAATATAGCCTCTGTTTTCCCCCAGGACTACCATTGAGGGGAGATGTTTCAGGCCCTGGAAACCTTGGGGGTCTTCCCATTGTTTAATTGGGACCCTCCAAGCACAGTTCCAGATGCCATCCACATCCCTCACCTTCATAGCCTGGCCTTTCACAGTGCAATATCTCCCCAGCCACATACAAATGTCTTCAGCATTAACTGTCTCATTGAACATCCTGACAATAACTGTTTTCAAGGTATTATCAGTCAGCTTCTCAACGTTGAATGCTGAAAATGGGGGTTTTTCATTTTCAAAACGTGTCCAAAACTCTTGTAACAGCGCACTTGTGCAGAAACTCACATCAAATCCTTTGTTAAAAGGCAGGGTCAGGATACAGTTCAGGTCATTTGCAGTAAACTTCAATGTCTGCTGGATCAGCTTCCTGGAAAAGTCTAGTCTGGACATTACCATTGGCTTACCATCATTTTCTTTGAATAAAAAACGGACGCTGTGGTGCCTCCGCATGCCGGCATGATTGGCCGACATGGTGGAGGCACCACAAACTAAAAAACACTAAAAACCTTAAAAGGGTTAAAAGTACTATAAACCAATAAAAATGGTAAACAAAAAATGATACCTAAGACGCAATAATTAAAATGGTCTAAAAATATCACAAGACACAATAAATATACTATAAACAGTAAGCAAATTAAAAAAGCGTGAAGAAAGTTTCAACTACTTCAAGTTGATCTTTTCTGCACAAAAGAGAAAAACACTTCTGTCAGATGAAAGCGACTAAACCACAACAGGTAAGATTCTCACCACCCAGAGGAGTCGATCGCTGTCTTAGTCAAAAGATAGAGAAGCGAAGATTATTATTTTATTATGAATATATAATTTATCATTGAACATATATGAGAGGTACACCGTTCCTGGAGGTAATGCAATACCAGGTCGATGCGTGGAGTGGACGGAGCAAGCCCCTATTCCATCTCCCTGATCCAAAAATCAATTTAATATATGGTCCCCGGGTAGGGGACGTATCAGATATTAAACTGATAAGAACAGATACTACACTTGATCTTAGCCAAAAGGCCGAGAAGCGATACCACAAATACCTCGGAGGAGACCAGGTCATTCTGACAGACCTCAGTCTGACTCACGGTTCTACATTAAACATTTTGCGACACACACAAAAACGGGGGAAAAGGTTTAATTTAACCTTTGTTGACCATGTGACGCGTATGTTGTTCTACTGCAGTGAAAGTATTTACCATTAGAGAGAATTCGTGTTTCTTCCTGGACACGTGATACGTTTTTAGACCAATAGGAAGCCGAGAAGCAAAAACTACTAACACCTATTTTCTTTTTAGAAACATGTATTTGCTTGGCAGAAGAGTTAGCGGTGTTTTTTTTTTTAGTTAATAAACTTAAAAGTAGAAAAGTGTAAAACCGTTGGAACAAATAGACTGACCCGTGAGCGCCTTCTAACAGAAAAGCTAAGTTTGTCGCTCCCTGCTCTGCTCCGTATATATGAATATTTTAAACAGGCTGACCGACAATTTATTTACATTTAATGTTAACAGTCGTTAACAAAAAAAAAAGTACCCGTCAGATTAGTATTTAGTTGAAGGCAGTTATAAGAAACAGGATTTACTATTTTTTTTACAGAGAAGCTAATTGGAAGTTAGCTTAAAACGTTTCCTGAAACGAATTAGCTTACATTAGCAACCTTAACAGTAAGTCTGTTGTAGTAAGCTAAAATTAATACACATATTTAAAATATTACCCGCATCTATCTTTAATCAGGGAGAAAATTATCAGGTTCAGGGACAACTTGGTTAACCTAAACAAAAGCAAAAAACCTACACAAAATCACTGCAGTATGCTAACGTGGCTAAACCGAAATACCTGTTTAGTGAAACAGGAAATAAATTGCATCTATCCATTATATTATGTTATTAGTAAGTTATTTAGTTAATATAAATGAGGGAAATGTCAACACAGGAGGTTAAATATGAACTTAACAAAAATTTTGTCTTTCTGTTAACATGTGTCCACGTTTTAAACAGGTAGTTAGTGCTTCGCGGTGGAACATGAGCATGCGCGCACTTAATAACGTTGAATTAAATTTAATCGCAAATACAACACAAAAGATGTGTGAAACATCAGAAGATAATAAACAAACAGTTTTTACCATTTAAATCAAAACGTTGCATTTTGATTTTAGGTTTCTGTCATATTTATTGAAACACACACCAGCTTAATTAGAACAAAACTGATTTTTCGTCTTGTAATGGAAAGGTAATGCCATCAAAGATTTTGGGGAAAGATGGTCCTTTTTAAAAATATGTACATAGTTAGACTCTACTTTAACATCACAAATGATGCATATAATATATATATATATATATATATATATATATATATTATATGCTGGAATAAAATTTTCTATTTGGCTGCGATTTGGCTTTTACATCTCTGTTATTTTACAAGCACAATTTTTGCAGCTACAACAAAGCCCTGTGGAAGACTAGGTCTATAACAAGAAAAACCTACATAGGCTATTTCAAAACGATGTGGACTAATAAAGATGTTTGCCCTTTAACACATGTTTAACAAACTCAGTGAAATTAAATTTAAGAATAAATTTTCCTCTCACTTTGCTTGGTGTGTTCAGTGAAGAGCTACATACAGTTGAAATGCCATTTGTCCTACAATGATGCATATTTTCAACTCTTAGAAAAAAAGTTCCCCAACATCTGCTATTTAGACTTTTATTTTGAAAACCCGAGTGAGTGCTGCCACAATATCTTAGTTTTACAAATGACTTAAGTTACAAACATTTTCTAAATTTTTGTTCCTGTTCCAAATATTTTGGCAACAGGTGACCTACAGCTCTAAAATAATAATAATAATAACTTAACCAAACTAAAATAGATAAAACATCAAAAAAGAAAACTTCCGTTGGTGTGACATTGTCACGGAGTGACATTTTTGGACTCTGTTTGTGGCTTTGTGTTTGTTTACCTTTTGCTCAGATTTTTCTATTTTGGTTTTTGTATCATGTTTTTCTTTTCTCCCTCTTCCACCTCCTAGTGTTTACTATTTAAGTTATTTTATGGTTGTTTTCTTATTAGTTTGTATGGTTTATTATTATTATTATTATTATTGTAATTATTATAGTTCTTGGTCTTCCCCAGATTCTCTAGTTTTATTTCTCTTTAGTATCTTTGTGGTTAATTGTGTTTTATTTGTTCCTTTGCACTCTTCTTGTTTACTAGTTTATTTTCTGTTTCCTTTCCAGTTATTTCAGTCAGTGTGGTTAGGTTTGTTTACTTTTGTATTCAGGTTTTATTTATGGGTTCTTTGTTTGTTCTCAGGTTGTTATTGTTGTTCCTATGTTCCCTCTAGTTTCTCTGTTTACTTTAGTCATGATTATTCTAGTTTCCTTATTCCCCATTTGATTATTTATCTTTGTCTATAAGTTTGCTTGGTCTGTGTTTCTGTTTATTGTTTATTAGTTACTTTGCCCATCCTCAGCCTTTGTATCTGTTTCACCTGTTCCTTCTGCTTCCCTGCCTCCTTGTCACACCTGTTCCCTGTTCCGTTGATTATCTGCCTTTGTTATCTCACAGTATATTAGTTGGTTTTGTGTCTTTGTTCAGTGCTGGTTGTTTGTGTTCATCACACCTCGTTCTCGTCCATGATTATGCTTTGTTTTTTGCCACATCTTGCCTTGGGAAACCTGCAGTGATTTTGCTACGTTTTTTGACTTTGTAAATAAATCGTTGAATTACAAAGATGATCCTGCCGAGCTCTTGTCTGCACTTTGGTCCGATCCACAACCACAACGTGACAGTAGGAACCAGCCAACAACAGGACCAAGCAGACAATGAGATGATAACTTTGTTTGAGTACTTCCGACGTGCCGCGGAGAAGAGCGCACGTCAGGCTCAGGAGAAGAGGGAGCAGCGGTCTTTGTTTTGGGGCACAAAACTGGCTAGGCCCCTTCATGGCACCGATCCGCTGCGCTACCATACTTCTCCTCCATTTCACAGACGGCCACCACCTCCAGAAGCCAATACCTCCGAGCGCCGCAGTTCGCAGCCTGAGTTTGGCGCTGCGCGCTTCCTCTGCCCAGTGCGAGACAGCTCTCTGCCTCCGCTGCACTCTCCCTGCACAGATCCAGCTAAGACTCGCCAAAGACGACGCCGTCGCCGAGATGCTTCTGCCCCGTTTCCTGAGGGTTGGACCACCGCCTCTCGCCTATCCCCGGCATCTCCGGCGTTCCTCCCGGCTTCTAGCTTAGTCTGGTCCGATGCAGCAGTCCTCAGCTCCGGCATCTCAAGCCAAAGGTCCGACTCAGCTTTTCAACGATCTTTTGCTGCCCCCTTGTGGCTTCCGGTAGAAGCACATGGTATCCTCAGTTTCTGCCCTCTCTGAGGAATCTGCTGATGGCCCAGCTTCAGTTTCTGCTGGGGTTCAGCCTGACGCCCCAGCATTGGTCTTCGCTGGAGATCACCTGAACGCCCAAGCACCTGTAGTTGCTGGAGATCGTCCGGATGTCTCAGACCCACAGCATGCAGCCAAGCCTCTGGACTCACAGCCTGCAGCCAAGCCTCTGGACTCACAGCATGCAGCCAAGCCACAAGAGCCACAGCTGGCCTCTTCAGGTTCTTCAGAGCCACAGCTGGCCTCTTCAGGTTCTTCAGAGTCACAGCTGGCCTCTTCAGGTTCTTCAGAGCCACAGCTGGCCACTTCAGGGTCATCTGAACCTCGCCTAGTTCCGGAGGAACCCGTGGTCGGGCTGCCTCCACGACCTGGTCCAGAGCACCTGCTCAGTTTCCTCTGGGGGAGTGCTACTGGAAATACGGACTGACTCTTTGACTTTGACTGGCTATGCACCAGACTTTATGACTGACTTTGTAGAGCCTGACGCGCACCATGTTACACCAGGCTTACAGCCTGACTACAAAGCACCTGACCCAAAGCCAGACTACGAGGCACCAGACACACTACAGCCTGATTCAGGGCCTGACGCTTTGCCGACTGACGCTTTGCCTACTGACGCTTTGCCTGACGCTTTGCCGACTGACTTTTTGACAGACCGTGCGCCTGACGACTCTAAGCCTGGGTCCGAACCGGACGCCAGGCCCAAGTCTTCTAGGTTCCAGCCTGGGTCCACGCCGGACGCCAGGTTCAAGTCTCTGAGGATCTCGCCACGTCGTAGACTGCCTGACACCTCGCTTTGTGGGTTTGCCTGGCATTTCCACAGCCAGACTCCAAGCAGCCTGCATTCTCGCCGCAGGCCTCCAAGGCGCCTGCCTCTTCGCTGGCTACTTCGTCGCTGCCGACCCCCGGATCATCACTCTCTTCGCCGCTGGCTACGTCGTCGTAGGCCTCCGGATCATCGGCCTCCTGGATTTTTTGTTCTCGTTCCTGGAGATTATGGACTCTGGTTTTGTTGGTTTTGTTTATTGGGAGTTACTTTTGTTTTGGCATCTTGCCCTCCTCCCAAGGCCTCCCTCCGCCCACCCTGGGTGGGTTGTTTTGTTTTAAATTTTTGTGAGTTCCCAGAGTTCATCTGGAATCCGACCTTGAGGGGGGGTTGTGTCACGGAGTGACATTTTTGGACTCTGTTTGTGGCTTTGTGTTTGTTACCTTTTGCTCAGATTTTTTTATTTTGGTTTTTGTATCATGTTTTTCTGTTCTCCCTCTTCCGCCTCCTATTGTTTACTTCTTAAGTTCTTTTATGGTTGTTTTGGATGATTTCTTTTAAAACCAAACGCATACGTATGGCTAAAAGTTTGCAGTCGTAGTTTAAAAGGGTAATGGGTCTCCAGTTTCTTAAGTCAGTCTTGTCTTTATCTTTATAGATAAGAGTCACTATCCCTTCTCTAAAACTGTATGGGAGTCTGTCCAGTTGGCTAAAATCTGTAAAAACAACAAGTAAGTCAGGTGCTAAAATCCTGACCTAAAAGCATGCCATCTTTGACAGTTTTTTCGATAAAACTTAAGGTTTCTGTGATGTTCTCCATGGATACAGCTTTTTCTTTATATAATTTGCAATAAAAATCTTCTACTGTTTCAGTCATTTCTTTTGTATTTTTAGCTAGTCATCCATGTTCCTGTCTTAGCTCTGAGATAAAGCATGGTTTACTTAAAATCTTCTTAAAAAAGTATCTCGTACATTTTTCACCTTCCTCTATTTCCCTCTCTCTACTTCTTAAGATAACTCCTATGCTTTTTATGTCAGTCAAGGCTGACATTTCTCTTTTAATTTCTTTAATTTCGTTATTAAAATTAATTCCCTGTTGATTTAAAATGTAGTACCGTTGCAGACGTTTCTGCAGCCCCATCATGCGTCTGTTTTCTTTTTCTTTTTTTCCTTTTCCCGGCCAGTCGAAAGAAAGTCTGGGTCCTTCCCTTCACCATCTCCCACCACAGTGCACGTGTTTCGTATAAGTCCTGGAGGGTCTGCCACTCCCGATACTGCTCCCTATATTGGTCGGCCAAAGCCTGGTCGTCCAAAAGGGAGCAGTTGAGCTTCCACAGACCTCTCCCTGTCGTCACACCCAAAGAAAGTGAAAGAGTGCAGGACAGCATTAAGTGATCGGAAAAGAACACCGGTGTCAATCTAGCATCCGTTGGTGAACAGTCCCGAGTAAAAACATAGTCTATGCGAGAGGCTTTGGAACCATCACCACTGACCCAGGTGAAGCCCTCCTCTCTAGGATGCATTGCTTTAAAACAATCGACAAGTTTAAAATCCCTAACTATTCCCTGCAGTAAAAGCGATGTCTTATCCACCTTAAAATCTTGTTTTGCTCTTTTCCTATCTTTTCTGCTTAAAATGCAATTAAAATCTCCCCCGACGATAAGTGGTTTCTTTCCAAGCATGTGGGGCCGCAGATCCTCTAAAAGGTCATACCTGTCATGTTTGTCATTAAAACCATAAATATTTAAGAGGTTAAAATCCTGTCCCATAAAAGTCAAATTTGCTAAAAGTGCTCGTCCTTCTCTCACCACAGTGCTTCCCTTCACCAGAACCTGAGGATTTTTTATTAAAATGGCCACTCCATCATTTTTATTGTCGTTTGATCCACTCCAGATCGACGTCTGTGGCCACATGTTCTGCCACTGGGTATAGTTAGTTAAAAAAGGTATTGCACATTCTTGAATTAAAAGCACATCTGACTTTACAGAACTTAAAAAGGATAAAACACTTTGGGCTCTAACTCTCGACTTCACACTTCTAACATTGATTGTTGAGAAGGTGAGGGCCATGAGTATGGTTAAAGTGACTAGGTTTGACATTTTAGAGGTTAAAACGGTTAAATATAAATAAATACACTTAAAATCCAAAAGGGGTGGGGTGTCTAGTTTAAGTAATTTCTTGTGAATGGAGCTCCTCCTTCACTTCACAGGGTGGGCAAGGAAGGGATTGAGCTCCATTCCCCTTCCGGACTCTAGGTGTTGGCCTCTGTTGCAAGGTTTTATTTAACATAGTGCCCTTTGGGGTTGATTGAAGAGCTATGTTCAAAAAAGAGTGAGTCAGAGGGGAAGACTCTGGGCTCCTCCTCAGATGAGTTATCTGAGGGGTTCCCAAGCCTACCCCTCTTTTCCAAGGCAACGATGTTCTCAGGAGACAACTCTGATGCTGGCCTCTTTGCCAGCTGGGCATCGGGGAGGGGGGCATCCTCACTACTCTCATCTGATTCCATTTCCTCATCCTGAGACATAGCTCCGCCTTCTGCCTGCATGTCCTCATCTTCATTGGATGTTTCAGTGTGTGGGGACATTACAGGCCCCTCCCCTGTTCCCGCCTCCACCTGTTCCTCTCCTCCAATCACAGGTTTTGGCGGAAAATTTACATTTTCTGGCCCAGCTGCTTCAATTAACTTTTCAACTGTTGTAGTTTGGCTTACCTTTTCAGTTTGTTCATTTATTTTTCTATTTTTAAGCTTGTTTGCAAAGGACTTTGGGCAGTCTCGAAAAAGATGGTCCTCCTCTCCACACAGGTTGCATTTTCTACCATTTGTACATTCATCGAAAATGTGTCCAACTTCTCTACATTTCCCACAAAACAATTTGTCACAAGCTTCAACCAGGTGGCCGTGCTCTCCACATCTCCGGCAGAGCTTAGGCTGTCCCTGGTAATGAATATAGCCTCTGTTTTCCCCCAGGACTACCATTGAGGGGAGATGTTTCAGGCCCTGGAAACCTTGGGGGTCTTCCCATTGTTTAATTGGGACCCTCCAAGCACAGTTCCAGATGCCATCCACATCCCTCACCTTCATAGCCTGGCCTTTCACAGTGCAATATCTCCCCAGCCACATACAAATGTCTTCAGCATTAACTGTCTCATTGAACATCCTGACAATAACTGTTTTCAAGGTATTATCAGTCAGCTTCTCAACGTTGAATGCTGAAAATGGGGGTTTTTCATTTTCAAAACGTGTCCAAAACTCTTGTAACAGCGCACTTGTGCAGAAACTCACATCAAATCCTTTGTTAAAAGGCAGGGTCAGGATACAGTTCAGGTCATTTGCAGTAAACTTCAATGTCTGCTGGATCAGCTTCCTGGAAAAGTCTAGTCTGGACATTACCATTGGCTTACCATCATTTTCTTTGAATAAAAAACGGACGCTGTGGTGCCTCCGCATGCCGGCATGATTGGCCGACATGGTGGAGGCACCACAAACTAAAAAACACTAAAAACCTTAAAAGGGTTAAAAGTACTATAAACCAATAAAAATGGTAAACAAAAAATGATACCTAAGACGCAATAATTAAAATGGTCTAAAAATATCACAAGACACAATAAATATACTATAAACAGTAAGCAAATTAAAAAAGCGTGAAGAAAGTTTCAACTACTTCAAGTTGATCTTTTCTGCACAAAAGAGAAAAACACTTCTGTCAGATGAAAGCGACTAAACCACAACAGGTAAGACTCTCACCACCCAGAGGTGTCGATCGCTGTCTTAGTCAAAAGACCGAGAAGCGAAGATTATTATTTTATTATGAATATATAATTTATCATTGAACATATATGAGAGGTACACCGTTCCTGGAGGTAATGCAATACCAGGTCGATGCGTGGAGTGGACGGAGCAAGCCCCTATTCCATCTCCCTGATCCAAAAATCAATTTAATATATGGTCCCCGGGTAGGGGACGTATCAGATATTAAACTGATAAGAACAGATTTTTCTTTCGAAAAAATTTATTGACACATACATTCAGAGCACAGTTCTTCAGGTAATACAATACATTACAATAATACAATAATAAAACAATAGGATTAGTCCTCTGATCTTAAGAGATGTTTAAAACGTCATATATATTGTTTTTTTTAAAGTGACAGTGCAATTTTTAAAATATGTGTAGGAGCGGGGTGACTCCTTAAAAAGTCATAGAAAACCATCTCATTCTCCCAAACAGTCATGGTGCTCAGAGGGGATCCCCACCCTGATGCTCCTTCCCACCTGCCTCACCCGGAGAGCCAGGCCGGCGCTGCTTTAACCTTTGTTTGTGTGGCTCCGGCTCCTTCGTCCGAATGGGCACAGAGGCGATGCTTCTTTGTGGCTGTGTCCTAGGCCTGCCGCCTGCAGCTGTGGTCGACTTCCTTGTTGCTGCTGCCATCTGGATCACAGCCACGGGGGGAATCTGCTTGTGCTTCCTTACCAGCAAGTTTCTGGAGGTCCATATGGCGTCTTTAATGGCGGCAAGGGTGAGCCACATCTCGGCAAAGTCCTTTTTCTCTGTGTGTATGCCACGGCTCACCCCGTAAAGCACTAGTTGTGCTGTGAGGACCTCCCTTGCCGGTAAGTACGGGAATTGTAAGGAGCCGGCCTTTGCCCACTGGTCTACGGCAGCGCTGCACTCCCAGAGCAGGTGCCTCACCGATTCAGGCGCGCCACAACCTGGTCGGGGGCACACAGATGTTACTGACATGCCCCGAGAGTGCATGACGGTCCTGACTGGGAGGATCTCGTGAGCCACCATCCATGACAAGTCTCGAAGTCTGTTTGGGAGCCTGGGATGGTTCACATTGAGCCAAACTGTCTTGGGCTCCCCAAAAGAGAGGCCGCGCACTGGAGTCACTTGTTCCCGCTCCTGCACAACAGAAATGAGAGAGCGGTGGTTAATTAAAATGTTCTGCTCTTCTTTTTCCAAGTTAAAATGCAATAAAAACTTCTTTATAAGAGAGTAAGCTGGGGGCATGTTAAAAGCCACAGGTATTCTAAGATCAGGGCTTAAAAGTTTCAACTGTCTCAAAAAAGATCCCATCCAAAATCTCGTCATCGCTTTGGTTTTTGGATTGCTGGAGGGATCCATAGCCTGCTTCAGGTGGGTGCTTGTGTATAAGCTTCCTAAAAACAGGTACAGGTCAGGGACCCCTTTTCCTCCCTTCTCCTTTGGCTTCTTCATTATGTCTCTTCTCAGTCTTTCCCATTTGGAGCCCCACAAGAAATAAAAAATGGCACGTTCCAATTCTAAAATCACTCTCCTGGGTGGTAAAAAAACAGAACTGGTCAATAAAAGCAAAGGTAAAATCACTGCTTTAATGATTAAAACCTTGCCTTCAAAAGTCAATTTCCTAAGTCCCCAGAATCCCAGTCGTTGCTTTACTTTACCTATCATGTCCACCCAGTTTGTGTCTCCTCCACCCACATTGTTAAATTTGATGCCCAGTATTCGTTGGTCAGTCTGTGTCACATCTAGTGGAAGTCCTGTCGTTTCGGTTGTCGCCCACGGTCCATAAAATTGTGCTCTCGTTTTATTTTTATTTAGTTTTGAGCCAGAGGCTTGTCCAAACCAGTCGGTCACGTCAAGAGCTCTGTTTACAGATAAAAGGTCAGTACATAAAATGTTGATGTCATCCATGTATAAAATGCATTTTGTTGTTTGTCCTCCTCCTCCTGGTATTCCTACCCCCCTGATTTGTGGGTCTCTTCTCAAGATCTGTGCCAACGGTTCTATACAAATCACGTACAGGAGGGCAGATAACGGACAACCCTGACGGACACCGCAGTTAATTTTTACTGCTTTTGTCAGATGCCCGTTTACCATGAATTTGCTGGAAATGTCCCGATACAGCAGTCCCACCCAGACTAAAAACCTTTCAGGAAAACCCATTTTATGCAGTACCTGGAAAAGGTACTGGTGCGAGACCCGATCAAAGGCTTTCTCAAAATCTAAATTTAGGACTACTAGCCGAATGTTTCTGTCTCTCGCAAAACAGATGGTGTCTCGAATCAGTACGAGGCTGTCGGTGATCTTCCTGCCTTCAATGGCACAGGCTTGATCCGGGTGGATGATTTCTTTTAAAACCAAACGCATACGTATGGCTAAAAGTTTGCTAAAAAGTTTGCAGTCACAGTTTAAAAGGGTAATGGGTCTCCAGTTTCTCAAGTCAGTCTTGTCTTTATCTTTATAGATAAGAGTCACTATCCCTTCTCTAAAACTGTCTGGGAGTCTGTCCAGTTGGCTAAAATCTGTAAAAACAACAAGTAAGTCAGGTGCTAAAATGTCCCAAAAAGTCAAGTAAAACTCTAGAGGGAGTCCATCTGATCCTGGGGACTTCCCTCTCTTAAAACTTTTAAGACATTTATCGAGCTCTAAACTGGTAAAATCCTGACCTAAAAGCATGCCATCTTTGACAGTTTTTTCGATAAAACTTAAGGTTTCTGTGATGTTCTCCATGGATACAGCTTTTTCTTTATATAATTTGCAATAAAAATCTTCTACTGTTTTGGTTATTTCTTTTGTACTTTTAGCTAGACATCCATGTTCCTGTCTTAGCTCTGAGATAAAGCATGGTTTACTTAAAATTTTCTTAAAAAAGTATCTCGTACATTTTTCTCCTTCTTCTATTTCCCTCTCTCTACTTCTTAAGATAACTCCTATGCTTTTTATGTCAGTCAAGGCTGACATTTCTCTTTTAATTTCTTTAATTTCGTTATTAAAATTAATTCCCTGTTGATTTAAAATGTAGTACCGTTGCAAACGTTTCTGCAGCCCCATCATGCGTCTGTTTTCTTTTTCTTTTTTCCTTTTCCCGGCCAGTCGAAAGAAAGTCTGGGTCCTTCCCTTCACCATCTCCCACCACAGTGCACGTGTTTCGTATAAGTCCTGGAGGGTCTGCCACTCCCGATACTGCTCCCTATATTGGTCGGCCAAAGCCTGGTCGTCCAAAAGGGAGCAGTTGAGCTTCCACAGACCTCTCCCTGTCGTCACACCCAAAGAAAGTGAAAGAGTGCAGGACAGCATTAAGTGATCGGAAAAGAACACCGGTGTCAATCTAGCATCCGTTGGTGAACAGTCCCGAGTAAAAACATAGTCTATGCGAGAGGCTTTGGAACCATCATCACTGACCCAGGTGAAGCCCTCCTCTCTAGGATGCATTGCTTTAAAACAATCGACTAGTTTAAAATCCCTAACTATTCCCTGCAGTAAAAGCGATGTCTTATCCACCTTAAAATCTTGTTTTGCTCTTTTCCTATCTTTTCTGCTTAAAATGCAATTAAAATCTCCCCCGACGATAAGTGGTTTCTTTCCAAGCATGTGGGGCCGCAGCTCCTCTAAAAGGTCATACCTGTCATGTTTGTCATTAAAACCATAAATATTTAAGAGGTTAAAATCCTGTCCCATAAAAGTCAAATTTGCTAAAAGTGCTCGTCCTTCTCTCACCACAGTGCTTCCCTTCACCAGAACCTGAGGATTTTTTATTAAAATGGCCACTCCATCATTTTTATTGTCGTTTGATCCACTCCAGATCGACGTCTGTGGCCACATGTTCTGCCACTGGGTATAGTTAGTTAAAAAAGGTATTGCACATTCTTGAATTAAAAGCACATCTAACTTTACAGAACTTAAAAAGGATAAAACACTTTGGGCTCTAACTCTTGACTTCACACTTCTAACATTGATTGTTGAGAAGGTGAGGGCCATGAGTATGGTTAAAGTGACTAGGTTTGACATTTTAGAAGTTTAAACGGTTAAATATAAATAAATACACTTAAAATCCAAAAGGGGTGGGGTGTCTAGTTTAGGTAATTTCTTGTGAATGGAGCTCCTCCTTCACTTCACAGGGTGGGCAAGGAAGGGATTGAGCTCCATTCCCCTTCCGGACTCTAGGTGTTGGCCTCTGTTGCAAGGTTTTATTTAACATAGTGTCCTTTGGGGTTGATTGAAGAGCTATGTTCAAAAAAGAGACCTCATTTGGTGAGTCAGAGGGGAAGACTCTGGGCTCCTCCTCAGATGAGTTATCTGAGGGGTTCCCAAGCCTACCCCTCTTTTCCAAGGCAACGATGATCTGATAAGAACAGATTTCTTTTTTTTTTTTTTTTTTTTGCTCACGTATATTTTATTACTGAAACGTCTGCGACAACACAGACCACCTTAACACAATTAAACAGAACATTCAAAGACTACAACCTATAAAACCTTTTTAAATGCACAAGCAGTGAAGATGCGCAGCAGTGCTCCACATACTGTTTTTTTTTATTGTTTGTCCTCAATTAAACTTTTTTCCAACTCTGACAAGAAAACAGAAAACCCTGGAATGTTATGATCAACCAAATGGAATCAAGGAAAGAATTTCTTTCTGGAATTATCTTTGTATAAAACTTTAAATGGGTTTATAAGTACAAAAAAGGCTAAGACACACAGATATAAAACTTTGTTTCACTTGACTTGCTTGGACTCCTAAGGAGAAAATCCACGAAAATATGAAATAAAAAAAATCCTAAGTGGTCCATGCCTCTGCTAGGCATCAGGCTTTATCAGGTCACCAAAGTACGCAGTTACAGTCTTCAACTTGTTGTTTAGGAAGTTCTGCTCCACTTCAACTTTCCCTCCTAGACCGGCCAAAGAGGCAACCTGATTCACATCTGCATTGCGGGGCAGGAAATACACAATATTTTCTGTTATCTGTTTTGCTTGGCTGAAGATCTTGAAGCCATCAGGTTCCATCATGGTCCTAATGTCAAATACATCCGCATTCAAATAGTCCGGTCCGCCCCATGGTGGGGACAGGAAGACCACATCACCACGCAGAGTAGGTGCCAGCTGAAGGAAGTCTCCTTGCAGGAAGTCAATTCGGTCAACAATATTGTAGACAACAGCATTGTGTCGAGCCATGTCCAGCCGATCTGCATCTATATCAATGGCCAAGACTCTCTTTCCAGTGAGTGCAAACTGGATGGCATTTCCTCCCACACCGCAGAAGGCATCGATCACCAGATGAGAGTCAGAAAAGCTCTGTTCAACCTTGAGGGCAATGTGCTCAGCAATCTTCTCTGGTGTCACAGAGAACCACCCCTCTCGATCCAGCCTAATCCCGTCATCAAAGAGGGAAAACAGTCTGTAGCGTTGAGCCCAGTATTTAGCAAGTTCACTATCACCTGCCATCTCTGCTGGGACCTGCTGCTTCTTTCTTCTTTTACGGTTCTTATTTGGCTTCATCACATGTTTAGCTTTCTGCCCTTCAAGTGTGTTCAATGGAATGAAGTCCACTTTTTCTTGAAATGTTAGTGATCCTCCAGGATGATCCTCCTCTGTTGGCACTTCCACAGACCTTTTAGTGAAGTTGGAGGAAGTGTTGCAAGCACTGTTCTCCATAACTTTAGTTTCTGAAGTGGATTCGTAATCGTATCCCTCTTCTTCCACAGGCCCAACACTTTTTCTCTTAATCATCTTCATTTGTGCTTCCCTTCGCATGTTTTGAAGAAACTTTTGAGCCTTGTACAGGGAAGGGCTAATGGGATTTGTGTTGTCTGCATCCATCTCGGAGAATCTGATGTGTTTGTTGATACTGCTGAATACCTTGCTTGTCCTCTGAGGCTTTGGACTATTAATATCTTCATACCTTATTACAGTGCCAAACTGGGGCTGCAATTTGTGTTTAAGTCCTAGTTCAGACCAGACTTCCTCAGGTGTAAGATGTGGACACTCCTCCACATCCAGCTCATGACTGCGTTTAATTTTCGTAAACCTTCTTGGGTGCTTATCACCATCATCATCATCTTCTTCTCTTCTCTCTGACATTTTGCTGTTTGAGCTGAAGATTCTGTCAGGTAGGATGGTGAGTTGCATTGAATCTGTTTGTTTAGGACTGTTCTCTTTAGATGTGCCAGCAGGTTCCTTCTGATCATTCCCACCGTCTGAAGGATCCTCACAGCAACGACATTCCTCATCTGACTGCTTTCTAACATCAGAGCTGCAAACAAAGTATCTGTTTGCCTCTAAGTCAGTCGCACAGCTCCCGCTTTCCTGTATTGTGCACGTTTCTCTGAACAGAAAACTCATAACATCAACTTTGCTTTTTCTTTCTTGGTTCCCAACTCCAGTTTTCCCTTTTGTCTGTTTGTTTGACTTTGTCTGAGTGTCTGTCTGCACATCTTCACCAGTGCTCCAGTTACACATTCGAGGATCAGTAGTCCAGCCTAATGCTGTCCAATATGAAAATCGCTCCCAATACGAGTAGTAAGTCTCCGTAGCCAGTTTGTCCCAGAGAGCCTTCGTATCTGGATTATCCCAAGGAGCAGCGACAGTTCCAACATCATCTGCAGATGGTAAACTGGTGTCTGGATGCTTCTCTAGCCAGGAGCTCCACAGCAAATCCTGCCCATTCTGAGCCCAATAGGATTCCCAACAGGTGTCATGAATCTCTTCGTCAACATCCACTACTTGCTGCAGTTCGTTCTGGCATTCATCTGTTTTGTAAACCTGTGGTAAATCTTTGTCAGCCTCTTTATCTTCCACGCATGTGACGGGCTTTCTGTATGGCCTTCTTCTTTTCTTCTGTTCAGAGGAGCTGGCAAATGCTAAAGGCAGACCCATCATAGTCATCAGCTGAGACTCTTCATCCAAGACTTGTTCCTCTTCCTCTTTTTTAGATTCATAATGTTCAGTAGCTTGCACTTCAGTGTCTTCTATGCCAGAGGAAAGCAGTCTGTTGTCAGAGCAGTACAGCTCTCTATCCTCTACGAAGGCCCTGGAGCACCGACAGAGAACAGCGTCCTTCTTCTCAGGTGTTTGACTCTGAGTAAAAATAATGTCCGCGACCACTGTCGTCTTGGTTCTCTCCAGCATTATCACAGTCGGTTTAAACTTTTAAAAGCCCAAATTATTCAGCGACAAAAAAAAATGACCTAACGTGCCATTTGGCTCTTGTTTCTTCTCTGATAAGAACAGATACTACACTTGATCTTAGCCAAAAGGCCGAGAAGCGATACCACAAATACCTCGGAGGAGACCAGGTCATTCTGACAGACCTCAGTCTGACTCACGGTTCTACATTAAACATTTTGCGACACACACAAAAACGGGGGAAAAGGTTTAATTTAACCTTTGTTGACCATGTGACGCGTATGTTGTTCTACTGCAGTGAAAGTATTTACCATTAGAGAGAATTCGTGTTTCTTCCTGGACACGTGATACGTATTTAGACCAATAGGAAGCCGAGAAGCAAAAACTACTAACACCTATTTTTTTTTTAGAAACATGTATTTGCTTGGCAGAAGAGTTAGTGGTGTTTTTTTTTTTTTAGTTAATAAACTTAAAAGTAGAAAAGTGTAAAACCGTTGGAACAAATAGACTGACCCGTGAGCGCCTTCTAACAGAAAAGCTAAGTTTGTCGCTCCCTGCTCTGCTCCGTATATATGAATATTTTAAACAGGCTGACCGACAATTTATTTACATTTAATGTTAACAGTCGTTAACAAAAAAAAAAGTACCCGTCAGATTAGTATTTAGTTGAAGGCAGTTATAAGAAACAGGATTTACTATTTTTTTTTACAGAGAAGCTAATTGGAAGTTAGCTTAAAAGGTTTCCTGAAACGAATTAGCTTACATTAGCAACCTTAACAGTAAGTCTGTTGTAGTAAGCTAAAATTAATACACATATTTAAAATATTACCCGCATCTATCTTTAATCAGGGAGAAAATTATCAGGTTCAGGGACAACTTGGTTAACCTAAACAAAAGCAAAAAACCTACACAAAATCACTGCAGTATGCTAACGTGGCTAAACCGAAATACCTGTTTAGTGAAACAGGAAATAAATTGCATCTATCCATTATATTATGTTATTAGTAAGTTATTTAGTTAATATAAATGAGGGAAATGTCAACACAGGAGGTTAAATATGAACTTACCAAAATTTTTGTCTTTCTGTTAGCATGTGTCCACGTTTTAAACAGGTAGTTAGTGCTTCGCGGTGGAACATGCGCATGCGCGCACTTAATAACGTTGAATTAAATTTAATCGCAAATACAACACAAAAGATGTGTGAAACATCAGAAGATAATAAACAAACAGTTTTTACCATTTAAATCAAAACGTTGCATTTTGATTTTAGGTTTCTGTCATATTTATTGAAACACACACCAGCTTAATTAGAACAAAACTGATTTTTCGTCTTGTAATGGAAAGGTAATGCCATCAAAGATTTTGGGGAAAGATGGTCCTTTTTAAAAATATGTACATAGTTAGACTCTACTTTAACATCACAAATGATGCATATAATATATATATATATATATATATATATATATATATATTATATGCTGGAATAAAATTTTCTATTTGGCTGCGATTTGGCTTTTACATCTCTGTTATTTTACAAGCACAATTTTTGCAGCTACAACAAAGCCCTGTGGAAGACTAGGTCTATAACAAGAAAAACCTACATAGGCTATTTCAAAACGATGTGGACTAATAAAGATGTTTGCCCTTTAACACATGTTTAACAAACTCAGTGAAATTAAATTTAAGAATACATTTTCCTCTCACTTTGCTTGGTGTGTTCAGTGAAGAGCTACATACAGTTGAAATGCCATTTGTCCTACAATGATGCATATTTTCAACTCTTAGAAAAAAAGTTCCCCAACATCTGCTATTTAGACTTTTATTTTGAAAACCCGAGTGAGTGCTGCCACAATATCTTAGTTTTACAAATGACTTAAGTTACAAACATTTTCTAAATTTTTGTTCCTGTTCCAAATATTTTGGCAACAGGTGACCTACAGCTCTAAAATAATAATAATAATAACTTAACCAAACTAAAATAGATAAAACATCAAAAAAGAAAACTTCCGTTGGTGTGACATTGTCACGGAGTGACATTTTTGGACTCTGTTTGTGGCTTTGTGTTTGTTTACCTTTTGCTCAGATTTTTCTATTTTGGTTTTTGTATCATGTTTTTCTTTTCTCCCTCTTCCACCTCCTAGTGTTTACTATTTAAGTTATTTTATGGTTGTTTTCTTATTAGTTTGTATGGTTTATTATTATTATTATTATTATTGTAATTATTATAGTTCTTGGTCTTCCCCAGATTCTCTAGTTTTATTTCTCTTTAGTATCTTTGTGGTTAATTGTGTTTTATTTGTTCCTTTGCACTCTTCTTGTTTACTAGTTTATTTTCTGTTTCCTTTCCAGTTATTTCAGTCAGTGTGGTTAGGTTTGTTTACTTTTGTATTCAGGTTTTATTTATGGGTTCTTTGTTTGTTCTCAGGTTGTTATTGTTGTTCCTATGTTCCCTCTAGTTTCTCTGTTTACTTTAGTCATGATTATTCTAGTTTCCTTATTCCCCATTTGATTATTTATCTTTGTCTATAAGTTTGCTTGGTCTGTGTTTCTGTTTATTGTTTATTAGTTACTTTGCCCATCCTCAGCCTTTGTATCTGTTTCACCTGTTCCTTCTGCTTCCCTGCCTCCTTGTCACACCTGTTCCCTGTTCCGTTGATTATCTGCCTTTGTTATCTCACAGTATATTAGTTGGTTTTGTGTCTTTGTTCAGTGCTGGTTGTTTGTGTTCATCACACCTCGTTCTCGTCCATGATTATGCTTTGTTTTTTGCCACATCTTGCCTTGGGAAACCTGCAGTGATTTTGCTACGTTTTTTGACTTTGTAAATAAATCGTTGAATTACAAAGATGATCCTGCCGAGCTCTTGTCTGCACTTTGGTCCGATCCACAACCACAACGTGACAGTAGGAACCAGCCAACAACAGGACCAAGCAGACAATGAGATGATAACTTTGTTTGAGTACTTCCGACGTGCCGCGGAGAAGAGCGCACGTCAGGCTCAGGAGAAGAGGGAGCAGCGGTCTTTGTTTTGGGGCACAAAACTGGCTAGGCCCCTTCATGGCACCGATCCGCTGCGCTACCATACTTCTCCTCCATTTCACAGACGGCCACCACCTCCAGAAGCCAATACCTCCGAGCGCCGCAGTTCGCAGCCTGAGTTTGGCGCTGCGCGCTTCCTCTGCCCAGTGCGAGACAGCTCTCTGCCTCCGCTGCACTCTCCCTGCACAGATCCAGCTAAGACTCGCCAAAGACGACGCCGTCGCCGAGATGCTTCTGCCCCGTTTCCTGAGGGTTGGACCACCGCCTCTCGCCTATCCCCGGCATCTCCGGCGTTCCTCCCGGCTTCTAGCTTAGTCTGGTCCGATGCAGCAGTCCTCAGCTCCGGCATCTCAAGCCAAAGGTCCGACTCAGCTTTTCAACGATCTTTTGCTGCCCCCTTGTGGCTTCCGGTAGAAGCACATGGTATCCTCAGTTTCTGCCCTCTCTGAGGAATCTGCTGATGGCCCAGCTTCAGTTTCCGCTGGGGTTCAGCCTGACGCCCCAGCATTGGTCTTCGCTGGAGATCACCTGAACGCCCAAGCACCTGTAGTTGCTGGAGATCGTCCGGATGTCTCAGACCCACAGCATGCAGCCAAGCCTCTGGACTCACAGCCTGCAGCCAAGCCTCTGGACTCACAGCATGCAGCCAAGCCACAAGAGCCACAGCTGGCCTCTTCAGGTTCTTCAGAGTCACAGCTGGCCTCTTCAGGTTCTTCAGAGCCACAGCTGGCCACTTCAGGTTCTTCAGAGCCACAGCTGGCCACTTCAGGGTCATCTGAACCTCGCCTAGTTCCGGAGGAACCCGTGGTCGGGCTGCCTCCACGACCTGGTCCAGAGCACCTGCTCAGTTTCCTCTGGGGGAGTGCTACTGGAAATACGGACTGACTCTTTGACTTTGACTGGCTATGCACCAGACTTTATGACTGACTTTGTAGAGCCTGACGCGCACCATGTTACACCAGGCTTACAGCCTGACTACAAAGCACCTGACCCAAAGCCAGACTACGAGGCACCAGACACACTACAGCCTGATTCAGGGCCTGACGCTTTGCCGACTGACGCTTTGCCTACTGACGCTTTGCCGACTGACTTTTTGACAGACCGTGCGCCTGACGACTCTAAGCCTGGGTCCGAACCGGACGCCAGGCCCAAGTCTTCTAGGTTCCAGCCTGGGTCCACGCCGGACGCCAGGTTCAAGTCTCTGAGGATCTCGCCACGTCGTAGACTGCCTGACACCTCGCTTTGTGGGTTTGCCTGGCATTTCCACAGCCAGACTCCAAGCAGCCTGCATTCTCGCCGCAGGCCTCCAAGGCGCCTGCCTCTTCGCTGGCTACTTTGTCGCTGCCGACCCCCGGATCATCACTCTCTTCGCCGCTGGCTACGTCGTCGTAGGCCTCCTGATCATCGGCCTCCTGGATTTTTTGTTCTCGTTCCTGGAGATTATGGACTCTGGTTTTGTTGGTTTTGTTTATTGGGAGTTACTTTTGTTTTGGCATCTTGCCCTCCTCCCAAGGCCTCCCTCCGCCCACCCTGGGTGGGTTGTTTTGTTTTAAATTTTTGTGAGTTCCCAGAGTTCATCTGGAATCCGACCTTGAGGGGGGGTTGTGTCACGGAGTGACATTTTTGGACTCTGTTTGTGGCTTTGTGTTTGTTACCTTTTGCTCAGATTTTTTATTTTGGTTTTTGTATCATGTTTTTCTGTTCTCCCTCTTCCGCCTCCTATTGTTTACTTCTTAAGTTCTTTTATGGTTGTTTTGGATGATTTCTTTTAAAACCAAACGCATACGTATGGCTAAAAGTTTGCTAAAAAGTTTGCAGTCGTAGTTTAAAAGGGTAATGGGTCTCCAGTTTCTTAAGTCAGTCTTGTCTTTATCTTTATAGATAAGAGTCACTATCCCTTCTCTAAAACTGTATGGGAGTCTGTCCAGTTGGCTAAAATCTGTAAAAACAACAAGTAAGTCAGGTGCTAAAATCCTGACCTAAAAGCATGCCATCTTTGACAGTTTTTTCGATAAAACTTAAGGTTTCTGTGATGTTCTCCATGGATACAGCTTTTTCTTTATATAATTTGCAATAAAAATCTTCTACTGTTTCAGTCATTTCTTTTGTATTTTTAGCTAGACATCCATGTTCCTGTCTTAGCTCTGAGATAAAGCATGGTTTACTTAAAATTTTCTTAAAAGAGTATCTCGTACATTTTTCACCTTCCTCTATTTCCCTCTCTCTACTTCTTAAGATAACTCCTATGCTTTTTATGTCAGTCAAGGCTGACATTTCTCTTTTAATTTCTTTAATTTCGTTATTAAAATTAATTCCCTGTTGATTTAAAATGTAGTACCGTTGCAGACGTTTCTGCAGCCCCATCATGCGTCTATTTTCTTTTTCTTTTTTTCCTTTTCCCGGCCAGTCGAAAGAAAGTCTGGGTCCTTCCCTTCACCATCTCCCACCACAGTGCACGTGTTTCGTATAAGTCCTGGAGGGTCTGCCACTCCCGATACTGCTCCCTATATTGGTCGGCCAAAGCCTGGTCGTCCAAAAGGGAGCAGTTGAGCTTCCACAGACCTCTCCCTGTCGTCACACCCAAAGAAAGTGAAAGAGTGCAGGACAGCATTAAGTGATCGGAAAAGAACACCGGTGTCAATCTAGCATCCGTTGGTGAACAGTCCCGAGTAAAAACATAGTCTATGCGAGAGGCTTTGGAACCATCATCACTGACCCAGGTGAAGCCCTCCTCTCTAGGATGCATTGCTTTAAAACAATCGACAAGTTTAAAATCCCTAACTATTCCCTGCAGTAAAAGCGATGTCTTATCCACCTTAAAATCTTGTTTTGCTCTTTTCCTATCTTTTCTGCTTAAAATGCAATTAAAATCTCCCCCGACGATAAGTGGTTTCTTTCCAAGCATGTGGGGCTGCAGCTCCTCTAAAAGGTCATACCTGTCATGTTTGTCATTAAAACCATAAATATTTAAGAGGTTAAAATCCTGTCCCATAAAAGTCAAATTTGCTAAAAGTGCTCGTCCTTCTCTCACCACAGTGCTTCCCTTCACCAGAACCTGAGGATTTTTTATTAAAATGGCCACTCCATCATTTTTATTGTCGTTTGATCCACTCCAGATCGACGTCTGTGGCCACATGTTCTGCCACTGGGTATAGTTAGTTAAAAAAGGTATTGCACATTCTTGAATTAAAAGCACATCTGACTTTACAGAACTTAAAAAGGATAAAACACTTTGGGCTCTAACTCTCGACTTCACACTTCTAACATTGATTGTTGAGAAGGTGAGGGCCATGAGTATGGTTAAAGTGACTAGGTTTGACATTTTAGAAGTTAAAGGGTTAAATATAAATAAATACACTTAAAATCCAAAAGGGGTGGGGTGTCTAGTTTAAGTAATTTCTTGTGAATGGAGCTCCTCCTTCACTTCACAGGGTGGGCAAGGAAGGGATTGAGCTCCATTCCCCTTCCGGACTCTAGGTGTTGGCCTCTGTTGCAAGGTTTTATTTAACATAGTGTCCTTTGGGGTTGATTGAAGAGCTATGTTCAAAAAAGAGTGAGTCAGAGGGGAAGACTCTGGGCTCCTCCTCAGATGAGTTATCTGAGGGGTTCCCAAGCCTACCCCTCTTTTCCAAGGCAACGATGATCTCAGGAGACAACTCTGATGCTGGCCTCTTTGCCAGCTGGGCATCGGGGAGGGGGGCATCCTCACTACTCTCATCTGATTCCATTTCCTCATCCTGAGACATAGCTCCGCCTTCTGCCTGCATGTCCTCATCTTCATTGGATGTTTCAGTGTGTGGGGACATTACAGGCCCCTCCCCTGTTCCCGCCTCCACCTGTTCCTCTCCTCCAATCACAGGTTTCCGCGGAAAATTTAAATTTTCTGGCCCAGCTGCTTCAATTAACTCTTCAACTGTTGTAGTTTGGCTTACCTTTTCAGTTTGTTCATTTATTTTTCTATTTTTAAGCTTGTTTGCAAAGGACTTTGGGCAGTCTCGAAAAAGATGGTCCTCCTCTCCACACAGGTTGCATTTTCTACCATTTGTACATTCATCGAAAATGTGTCCAACTTCTCTACATTTCCCACAAAACAATTTGTCGCAAGCTTCAACCAGGTGGCCGTGCTCTCCACATCTCCGGCAGAGCTTAGGCTGTCCCTGGTAATGAATATAGCCTCTGTTTTCCCCCAGGACTACCATCGAGGGGAGATGTTTCAGGCCCTGGAAACCTTGGGGGTCTTCCCATTGTTTAATTGGGACCCTCCAAGCACAGTTCCAGATGCCATCCACATCCCTCACCTTCATAGCCTGGCCTTTCACAGTGCAATATCTCCCCAGCCACATACAAATGTCTTCAGCATTAACTGTCTCATTGAACATCCTGACAATAACTGTTTTCAAGGTATTATCAGTCAGCTTCTCAACGTTGAATGCTGAAAATTGGGGTTTTTCATTTTCAAAACGTGTCCAAAACTCTTGTAACAGCGCACTTGTGCAGAAACTTACATCAAATCCTTTGTTGAAAGGCAGGGTCAGGATACAGTTCAGGTCATTTGCAGTAAACTTCAATGTCTGCTGGATCAGCTTCCTGGAAAAGTCTAGTCTGGACATTACCATTGGCTTACCATCATTTTCTTTGAATAAAAAACGGACGCTGTGGTGCCTCCGCATGCCGGCATGATTGGCCGACATGGTGGAGGCACCACAAACTAAAAAACACTAAAAACCTTAAAAGGGTTAAAAGTACTATAAACCAATAAAAATGGTAAACAAAAAATGATACCTAAGACGCAATAATTAAAATGGTCTAAAAATATCACAAGACACAATAAATATACTATAAACAGTAAGCAAATTAAAAAAGCGTGAAGAAAGTTTCAACTACTTCAAGTTGATCTTTTCTGCACAAAAGAGAAAAACACTTCTGTCAGATGAAAGCGACTAAACCACAACAGGTAAGACTCTCACCACCCAGAGGTGTCGATCGCTGTCTTAGTCAAAAGACCGAGAAGCGAAGATTATTATTTTATTATGAATATATAATTTATCATTGAACATATATGAGAGGTACACCGTTCCTGGAGGTAATGCAATACCAGGTCGATGCGTGGAGTGGACGGAGCAAGCCCCTATTCCATCTCCCTGATCAAAAAATCAATTTAATATATGGTCCCCGGGTAGGGGACGTATCAGATATTAAACTGATAAGAACAGATACTACACTTGATCTTAGCCAAAAGGCCGAGAAGCGATACCACAAATACCTCGGAGGAGACCAGGTCATTCTGACAGACCTCAGTCTGACTCACGGTTCACAAACTTTACCTTTTTTTTTTTTTTTTTAAAGCTCTGTCAGAAACCGAGACAGTGTTATATTTTAGATCTAGTAGTTTTAATGTAAATCGGTTGTGGGAATTTAAACTAAATCAACCCAAAAATGAAAATAAATCGCGTTTGCACCTTGACACGTGACACACTTTAGTCCAACAGGAAGCAGAGAATCAAAAACTACTTAATCTGGCTATATCTACGTACACCTTTAAAGACGTTTACATGTAGATGTATGAGAGTGTCATCCTGTTTTTTGCCATTATGTAAAATGAATTTAATCTGTAGAGCTAAGAACGTTTTACCTGAACGGACTCGTAACAGCGGTCTCTGGTGGAGAGGAGTGCTAACTGCAGTCACGAAAAAAAACAGCCTGGATTTAATTTCTAAAATAATAATGAAAAATACGTTCCCGAGTTCGTTTCTTTCCTCAGAGCTTTAAGGAAAATAAGACGCTTAATATTTATAAAGAGCCCCACAGTTTCCATAACGAACTGGCGGACGCCACCACCACTCCGACCAGTCCACGTGCTTGGTCATATTAAAACTTTTCACTTTGAAATTAAAGTACTAACAACACGAACTCTAAAATATCAAACTATCTGAATAAACATTTTTGGAAGTAGTGCGACAAAGATGACAGCGTGTATTAGGTCAATTTAAACCCACGAAAAATCTCTGCTTTCTCGTGGAATCGGTTCTGTTATTAAAGATGGTTCTGAGTTACCGACCTCCTTATTTTACGCATGCGCAGACAGCATGACTTTGAAACTACAGACCTAAATAAAAAATATTTCATACAGACCATAGAAGTAAGATGGTGCAAGCATGAAGAAATATGACAGAAATTTAATTTGTTTGCTACAATGTTTCTGATTTTTATTATTATTACTATTTTGTGATGTAGCTGTGAACCTATCGAGTTTAGACAAGTTTATTTGTCTTTGTGATGAAGTTTCCTCTGTCGCCCCATTTCATTTGGAAGGTATGACAGCTTTATAATGACTGGATGAAGACGTTTGAAAGGATTAAAGTGACCCCCTTGGAAAACAAAAACTATAAAAATGTTGGCAACAGTGGAGAGAGGGACTCCCTTTTATCAGTAAGAAATCTCTAGCAGTATCAGAACCAGGCTCGTTATGAGTGGACCATCTGCCTAGTTATTAGCTCTACTAGTGGCTTCGTCTAGGAGACAAACACAGCTAGACAGAAAGCCTTAGAGCCAGTAATACAATCTATGGGATGAGCAAGGAAGAGGTTAACATAGTTCCTTCAGAAGGGAAAAACAGAGAAAGAACATAGGTATGGTTTTACTATGAAAAAAAGACACAAAGTGTGGACAAGAGAAGGAAATATTTTATTGGAAAGTCAATATTTGTATTTATTTTAGCCTATTTGTTTTATGTTGATTTGTCCCCTGAAGAGTAATATTTTCAGTAAAAAAATATGCTTTATGTGCATATTTTACATGCATTATTATGCACTGATTGATAATGATGCAAAGGTGGAGAGTCATAGGAGAAAGTAGCAGAGTAAGGAAAAGTGGTCCGTATGTGCTTTAGCTGCCTGTAGCAGCAAAACTACAAAAATAGTTCAGCATTACCCAACTCACTATAACGCCAAGCTGTGTGAGCAAAAACAGGGAGATGGTTGCACAGGATAGATAGATATCTATGAATGATAGATTAATGATACAGGGGTTGGACAATGAAACTGAAACACCTGGTTTTATACCACAATCATTTATTAGTATGGTGTAGGGCCTCCTTTTGCGGCCAATACAGCGTCAATTCGTCTTGGGAATGACATATACAAGTCCTGCACAGTGGTCAGAGGGATTTTAAGCCATTCTTCTTGCAGGATAGTGGCCAGGTCACTACATGATACTGGTGGAGGAAAACGTTTCCTGACTCGCTCCTCCAAAACACCCCAAAGTGTCTCAATAATATTTAGATCTGGTGACTGTGCAGGCCATGGGAGATGTTCAACTTCACTTTCATGTTCATCAAACCAATCTTCACCAGTCTTGCTGTGTGTATTGGTGCATTGTCATCCTGATACACGGCACCGCCTTCAGGATACAATGTTTGAACCATTGGATGCACATGGTCCTCAAGAATGGTTCGGTAGTCCTTGGCAGTGACGGCCCATCTAGCACAAGTATTGGGCCAAGGGAATGCCATGATATGGCAGCCCAAACCATCACTGATCCACCCCCATGCTTCACTCTGGGCATGCAACAGTCTGGGTGGAACGCTTCTTTGGGGCTTCTCCACACCGTAACTCTCCTGGATGTGGGGGAAACAGTAAAGGTGGACTCATCAGAGAACAATACATGTTTCACATTGTCCACAGCCCAAGATTTGCGCTCCTTGCACCATTGAAACCGACGTTTGGCATGAGTGACCAAAGGTTTGGCTATAGCAGCCCGGTCGTGTATATTGACCCTGTGGAGCTTCTGACGGACAGTTCTAGTGGAAACAGGAGAGTTGAGGTGCACATTTAATTCTGCTGTGATTTGGGCAGCCGTGGTTTTATGTTTTTTGGATACAATCCAGGTTAGCACCCGAACATCCCTTTCAGACAGCTTCCTCTTGCGTCCACAGTTAATGCTGTTGGATGTGGTCCGTCCTTCTTGGTGGTATGCTGACATTACCCTGGATACCGTGGCTCTTGATACATCACAAAGACTTGCTGTCTTGGTCACAGATGCACCAGCAAGATGTGCACCAACAATTTGTCCTCTTTTGAACTCTGTTGTCACCCATAATGTTGTGTGCATTTCAATATTTTGAGCAAAACTGTGCTCTTACCCTGCTAATTGAACCTTCACACTCTGCTCTTAGTGGTGCAATGTGCAATCAATGAAGACTGGTTACCAGGCTGGTCCAATTTAGCCATGAAATCTCCCACACTAAAATGACAGGTGTTTCAGTTTCATTGTCCAACACCTGTAGATATAGATAGATTAACGCTGCAATCTGGTTTTCGTTTCCCCTTTAAATCTGTCAGTATACGTAAGACCGGTAGGAGGCGCCAAAGCACAAGGATTCGTCTCTCCTGGTGCCATAATGCCACAAAGACAGTGGGTTAAAGTTCACTTAAAAACATCCACAGTTTCAACCTGAAACTGACTTTTAGTTGTAACAGTGTATATTTTGGTTGTAATGAAAGTGAATTTTAGAGTTGGGCCAGTTTATTTAGATGCAGATGTTGTGGAAACAGGCCTTGTTTGGCGTTTCGCAGCTGCAGACGTTAGAATCAGAATCAAAATCAACTTTATTGGCCAAGTTTGTGTAAACAAACAAGAAATTTGACTTCAGTTTCCATCGTATATAAAAATGGAAGGCAGGTTGTGATAGTGCAAACATGCAAATTTGTTTGCAGCAGAGTAGCTGACTACCCAGGCTGTGTGGTGTTCATTCTGTTCCTCAGAGAAACAGCCTGAAAGAAACTGTCTCTTTGGTGGCTGGATTTACCATTAGCGCTGTAGTACTGATCAACCTGTAGCTAAAAGTCTAAACAGTTTGTGTCCAGGATGTGTGGGGTCTGCAGAGATGTTAGCTTCCCTTTTCCTGACCCTAGACTTGAACAGGTCTTGGTCGGAGGGAAGGTCAGCTATGATGACCTTCTTCCTGCAGACCTGATTGTTCGTTGTAGTTTGGACCTGTCCTGTTTTTGTAGAAGATGTAGAAGTGTAGAATATGACCAGCAGCTCCTGTGGAAGGTTGTACTTCTGAGTTGTATCTATCAACTATTTTTTGTAACATTTATTTTATGTATGCATCTATTTTATTATTTTTTCATTCGTGTTGTTTTTGTTCATTTGTATTTCTTTCTATTCATGTACTTTCTTTTTGTGTTATGTATTTATTTATTTTTTATTTTATCTTAATTGAAGGAAGTCCAGCTTCCTCCCACAGTCCAAAGACATGCCTGTTAGGTTAATTGGTTTCTCTAAATTGACCTTAGGTGTATGAATGAGTGTGTTTGGTTGTTTGTGTGTTGCCCTGTGATGGACTGGCGACCTGTCCAGGGTGTACCCTGCCTCTCGCCCATAGACTGCTGGAGATAGGCACCAGCTTCCCCGCGACCCGCTGTGGAATAAGCGGTAGAAAATGACTGACTGACTGAAGGAAGTCTGATATTTTATTTAATTGTTTTAACTCAAAATTTTTAATTTGAGTTTATTTTTGAATTACTTATTATGTAATAATTATTATTTATTTGTTAGATAATTAGCTTTTTCACATGTTTATTTGACCATTCATTCATATATTTTTTCACCAGAATTTTTCTATATTATTTATTAATCTATTTTTGCATCATTATAGTTTTTAATAGTAAATATTTATGCAGAAACGTTAAAACACAATTTAAACAACTCTGCCATTATAAGCTATTACATATTCATTTGTTTTAGTTAACAACTTTACAGGAAAGGTTACAAACAGATGTTTGTGAATTATTTTACCAGAGCTCTGTCTTAGCCCAAGTAAGAATCCATAAAATTTTGGTGCTGATCCGGATCACGATCCGGAACCAGGCTTTGTTTTTTTATGGCGTCAGTGACTCTACGTTGGGTGGTGAGGTGTGCAGCCTTTGACTGTCCTGTTAAATAATTGTTTTTTTGTATTATTTATTTTTTATCTGGATTACTTATACATGGTGTTTTTCATTTATTTATCTATCTGTTTGTTGTCTTTTACTTGTATTTACTGTTTTGCTAATTATTTTATCTTCTTTACCAATAATTTCATTGTTTTTTATTCCTATTTCTTGATTTATTTTATGTATACATTGTTTTCATTATTTTCAATAATCCTCTGATGCATTTATTAGGTACTTTGTTTTTATGTTATTCTTTTTATCTGTACATTGTGTACTTCTATTTGTATTTTACTATTTTATTGTTATCAGTTTTTCAGGCATCTAAAACTGTATTTGTTTTATGCCCACTTTCGTTGTTCATTCATTTGATATCTGAAATCTCTTTTTCTCTTTATAGCACAAAAAAATGCCGGTGAAGATACTTTGCTTCAAAGAGATTCCCTCTACATAAAAATGGATAAATCCAGTCACTAGTACGGTTACTGCACATAAAATTGTTTCACTGGAACATTTTTACTTTCTGCCACTCAATGTGTGGATCATTGCATGCTGTGCAAACATCAGCAGCTTATTTTCTTAGTTAACTCATTCATTCAGCCTTAAAAAAGCTGAAAACAATTTGTTGTTGTCAGACTGTGATTATTTTTCCTGGCTGACCAATCACCAATTTAGATTACTACTACAGTATCCCCCAACAGCTATAGTGACACTAATCTGCAAGGACAGTGTGACCTACTTCTGTTGGTTTCTCCTGCAGGCGGGAGAGTCACTCTACGACTGATCCAAGGCGTCTCCTGGCAGGAGTGATGAATGACACTGCAGCACAATTCACGTTGCTGTATGATACCTGTCACCTGCTTTTATATTTCTCAATAGATCATTACACACTGAAGGTTAATTTTTCTGTTTCTGATTCTTCATAAAATGAAGAACATTATGGAGAACCCTGAGCATCCTCTTCATGAGACTGTCCTACAACAACAGAGTGTCTTCAGTCAGAGGCTTCTTCAGATCTGCTGTAAGACGGAGCGCTACAGGAGATCCTTCCTGCCCACAGACATCAGCATCTACAACGGCTCTTTGAAGAAACATCCATAATATGAGCTATAACAACATTTAATTTCCCTTCGGGATTAATAAAGTATTTTTGAATTGAATTGAATTGAATTTCGTATCTTCATCAAATAAAGTTAAAAGAGAAAAACTTAATCAAATTTTGTCTTTTTGATCAGAATAAAAAACCTTTATCCAGCAAAGGTCACAAGCAAACTAGTCTCTTGTCCCAGGTTTTCCTATTTGTTAAAAAAGTACAATTATATTTTCTGTGTAATTGCCTGGAGGCCAAAAACCAACCAGGATGTTAAAGTTGAAATAAAAGGATCCCTGATGGTTGGTTGCAAAATAGGATGCAAACCCTTCTTTATCCTGTCAATTAACAAGACAGTGTCACAGCTTAAACTTAAAAGTAAACCTCAAACATTTTTATTCCATAAATGTCACTTCTACCTTTATAGACAGTTCTTCGTATGATGTGATGGATAAAAATCTGTGAGTTGGGTAACAACTATTACTGTAATGCTAGTGAGCCAGTGGCCAGGATGGCATGCTGGGCCAGCTCTGCTGCCAGGAAACAGTGACAAATAAATCATCTTTTCATAATATTCTGAGTAGATGTGTTACTGTTAGCAGTATCAACTTCACTAAGTAGTAATTTTCACAGTCTATGCTTCCAAAGACTTGCTACACTGCAGTGCTAACATTAGCTTCCTATAGTGTCTAGTTTTGCTGAAGTGCTAATGTTAGCTTTCTGTAGCACTAAGTTGTGCTGCGGTCCAGATGCTAACACCTTATCGAGTCCCATAAGACCAGTCTATGTCACTACAGGTCGTGCTCAGACCCATAGCTCTGCTTGTGCTTTAGTGTTAATGCTAACGCCCTGAAGAAGCTATAAGCTTTGTCTAACTGTGATGCAGTGATGATGTTGGGCTACCTGTAATGGCTAGTACTGCTGTAGTGCTAATGTAAGCCTTTTGTAGCAGGTAGTTGTACTGCAGTCCAGATGCCAACATCTGGTAGTGCCTGATAAGACCAGTCGATGTTGCTAATACTTCTGCCCGGAGATGTGGGTCCGTTTGTGCTGTAGTGCTAATGTTACATTTCTGTAGCACGTAGTTGTTCTGCAGCCCATATGCTGACATCTTGTAGTAGCTGATATGGTGTTAACACCATCTACCTAAGGTAGCTAGTGGTGCTACTTTGCACGCACTGGCTGGCTTTAGTTGCCAGATCCAACTTTCCTACTCAAAACTCTAACTTCAGCAGACATTCTCCTTTGTGTATAAAGGCCTATACATACAAAACAAATTGACATAATTCTGTTATTGCAGCCATGGATTGGGAGCTCTTGCAGCTTGTGCTTGACCCTTTGCTTGGACAGATCTCTTTATATTGTGTTGACCAACAGCTGTTGTGTGATTGGTCAGAAATGTCAAGTGGTTACTGTACTGACAAACGCTGCATTCGGGAGGACCTCTGAGGACTTCCCAGGAACTCTGCACTCGAGTTCTTATTAAGTATAGAATAACTTTTTTATGTTCTTGCCACCTCAAGACAAAGAATATGTCTTGCAAGCCTACAAAGCACACTACCAGGATAAATCGATTAAAAAAAAGCCTAGAAACATGCCAAAAGCTCAACAATTATAAGAAGCATTTGATTGCTGTAATGCCGATAAAGATTTTTTGACTGATTAGTAAGAAGTTGTACAGCTAATACTAGCTTGTATGTTCGTAGCAACTTTGAGTGACGTTTCTGTGGAGTTAATCTTCTGTCATTCAGTCTCCTGTGTAGGGTCCACGTCCAAGGCTAATGTTTATGTTGCAGAAATGTTTAGATAGGTTTTTGTAAATCAGTAAAATGATTTATGGATATTCAGTTTTAATAATATTCGAGTACATTCCAATAACCAATTTCACTGAATTGTAACTGGATGGACTTTCACTAATTGTTTATGTCATTAGACAGCTTAAAGTTTAAATTTGAATATTACCATGAAATTTTAAACCCAAAAGCATCTAGACTAATAATGAACACGAGGTTTTCTACGAATTAGGAATGATGATATATATTTATTTTGAAATTCACATATCAAGTTTCAGTTTATTGCTTTTCATGCACCACGTGATGTGACATAAATGGTGCTAATCTGGCGTTCATCATCTTCCTTTAATGCAAAGCCTACTTATCTACATTAAATATGCAGATTTATATTTTGTATTTCTGTTATTTGTTAGTTAACCATTTTTAAATTTCGTACTTTTTTTCTTATTTGAGCAGCTCACGTTGAAACAGTAGACTTTTATTCATGAGCCGTTCAAGTCTAAAAAAGCTACTGGAGACAACGTGTCTGTCAAGTTAGCAGATATAAGAAACGGAACATATGTGAATATTCCTTTAAAATAAAAGCTTTAATCTTTAAAGCATTTTGATGGTTTATTGAGATACTCGCACCTTTGGAGATATTATAAACCCTGATCTGACCAAAATAATTATTAGTGACTATGGTGAATGATGATATTTATTGGAGTCACATAACTCTATTTCCTCACAGTAGTATAATGATTACTTTATTTGGTTCATTGTTTAAAAAAAAGGTACAAAAAGACCATGAGTAGTATACCAAAAAACTGGTCAACATTTTTTTTACTCCATGAAAATGTGACTGCAAAACTACAAACGAGTAAAGTGGATAAGAAGCAAACCTACCAGATAGCTGTACAACGGAGCACAATCAGTTAGTTAGCTATTGCCAGCTTTCTGTTGTAACTAGTTGCACTGGTTCTAATGCCAGATCTCCTTTCCAGCAACTTGTGCTGGTTTGAATATTATGCTAAAGTGCTGCTAATGGTAATATTCTGTAGCAGCTAGTTTTACAACAATGCTGATGCTAGCTGTCTATAACAGCTATTTCTGCTACAGTGCTAGGACTGTAGCATAAATAGCTAAGTATAAGTTATATACTCTAGTATTAGCGTATGTAACTAATACTTGTTAAGCATTAGTTACATATGCTACAGTTTATAATGCAAATGTTTCGTTGCAGCTAGTTATGTTACAGTGCTGTTAGCTTTATTTTCCCGCTAATTCTAATGCTAGCTCTTTTTAGCAGCTAGTTGTGCAACTATGTGAATGCTAGCTAGTTAGTTTTGCTAAAGTGCTATTGCTATCTTTCTATAGGGGCTGGTTGTGCTACTGTGCTGATGCTAGCTTTCTTTAGCAGCTAGTTGTGCTACATGGCTGATGCTAGCATTATGTGGCAGCTAGTTGTGCTACACGGCTGATGCTAGCATTATGTGGCAGCTAGTGGTGCTACACGGCTGATGCTAGCATTATGTGGCAGCTAGTGGTGCTACACGGCTGATGCTAGCATTATGTGGCAGCTAGTGGTGCTACACGGCTGATGCTAGCATTATGTGGCAGCTAGTTGTGCTACACGGCTGATGCTAGCATTATGTGGCAGCTAGTTGTGCTACACGGCTGATGCTAGCATTATGTGGCAGCTAGTGGTGCTACACGGCTGATGCTAGCATTATGTGGCAGCTAGTGGTGCTACACGGCTGATGCTAGCATTATGTGGCAGCTAGTGGTGTTACACGGCTGATGCTAGCATTATGTGGCAGCTAGTTGTGCTACACGGCTGATGCTAGCATTATGTGGCAGCTAGTGGTGCTACACGGCTGATGCTAGCATTATGTGGCAGCTAGTGGTGCTACACGGCTGATGCTAGCATTATGTGGCAGCTAGTTGTGCTACACGGCTGATGCTAGCATTATGTGGCAGCTAGTTGTGCTACTGTACTGGCAGACACTTCTTGTTGTGCCCTGCTGTGTTCTATTGGTAATTAGCTTAATATAGAATCTACTTTTGTTGTCGTGCTAATGCTTGCTTAAAAGAAAAATAACAAGTGAATCGTGAAGTGTTTTAGCTTACCTTTTTTGTTTTTGTCCTCTGTAAAAATGCTACAGCTAACAATAACTTGTCAGAATTGTCATGTTTGAAAAATATTGTTCTTAGCAACAGTAGTTTGATTTAGGCTGCTTGTAATTTAATGTCCACAATATATGGCATTTCTCTGGATTTAGATGTGGTGTGTTTTAGATAGTTTTAGTAAAAAGATCATATTATCAATGAATTTATTGATCCAAACAATGACTTTTTCCACACGACTCGCTGTTTCTTTTTCAAGGGACCCATTCAATTATTTCAGTGCAGGTTGGTGCACTTTAATTTGAAGGCCTTCACCGGAAGCGCTCCAGCCTGGTTCGGCGGATTGAACCTGAAGGAGCGGCCGGTTCCACCTCCTCCTCCCAGCAGCCACACCGTTTCGCTGAGAGCTTTTCTTCTCAGCAGCAGCAGCGGGATCTTCTGACTGCACACACCGGACACTGATTACGTTAAAGAGCCTCTCACGGCTGGACGAACACGGACTGTTTCCTGGCTCGTTTATCCCTCCTCACCTCTTTGATTTGGGCCTTTTTTCCTTTCACCGGTTTTGTTTTTTGTTTTCCGAACCTGTGACAGTTTGTCCGTGGCGCACCGAGGTTTGCTGTGCTGACATGGTAGATTATCACGCTGCCAACAACCAATCTGCCGGCGGGGTACAAACATACATGGAGCAGGAGAACGACTGGGACCGGGACCTTCTGCTGGACCCGGCCTGGGAGAAACAGCAGAGGAAGGTAAGGTAGCTCTAGTCCGGGCCCAGTTGAAAGAAAATGGACGTGGAGGTCAGAGACCGAACACGGGCCTCTGTGAAGCCTGGTTCTCTGAGGTTAAACCAGCTTTCACTCTTTTAAACCGCTTTCCATCTTTGTTGCGCTTCTTTTTGATTCTCCGAGCGAAAACGGACGTAGATCGTCTGCAGAAACCAAAGCTGAGATTGTGCAGAGCTCTTCGGCCTGATGGTAGCACTTCAGGCGGGGTTTCTGTTGAGGGCGCCTGGTCCTGCTGCTCCTGCCTGGTTCGGCTGTTTGTCGGAGGCCGTTAAAGGCGAGTTTCTGGAGAACCTGAACGATACCTGGTGGTGGTCGGAGGCTGAAGTCTCTTTCTTTCTGGTTCAGTACCTGTAAAGGACCATCTCACCACTTTAAATACATCTGCACCACATTAGATCAGTTGTAGTTGTCAATCTAAATGACTAATACTGGTAAAAACCGTTTTAGATCTTTAACAGAGATGATAAAACATTTGTTTATGAAACTTAAAGATGGATTTGAAATTGTTTTATTGGCTTTATACTTCCTGAGATTGGGTGTATATTGAAATCCAGAATGTAAGGACTGGTCAAACCTTGACTGGATTATCTTGACTCATGGCAGATTTGTTTAAATCACATTTGGATCTGTTAAACATTTGCCCTAATGATGCCGCTTCAACAAAGTTGTATTTTAAACGTGTTTCTTGATTTTAGACCCGTTTTGATTGTGTTAAACAGCCAGACTTCATAAAACCTTGACTGGATTATTCTGTTGATGAATGAGTCTTCAAACCATAGTTTCTGTTCATCACAGTTTCTGTTGGATATCTGGACCACTTTAGAACATCTTCAGGACCAAAACCACAACACTTGGAGAAGTCTTGAATTGACTAGAGTAAACCACCCTTGTTTTTGTTCGTTGCAAACAGAATAAAAGTTTCACAGATCAGAAACGGTCTTAATTAATCTTTTATTAGTGTATTTTAATCCTCTCCAGGTTTGAGCTGTTTTATGTGATTGATTTTGAACTCGGCTGATTTAATGCAGCCCACATTCTTAAAACAAGGTGTGAAATAACCCTCCTCCTGCAGCTCCAAAGACAAAAGACATACCTTAACGTCTGGTTCTGCATTCTCATGTCATGCCTTGCCTTGTTCTCATACCTCAAATTTATTAAAACTCTCTTTTGTCATATTTTTTTTTACACTCTTAATGTTCAGAAACGAGTTGTCCCGATATATTTGAAGATGCATTGTTTAAATAGGCAGCGTGGCTAGCATGGCTTTTGGTGGTATGACAGCATGCCAGGCATCTTCACACGCTACTGTCCTGTGTTGAGCTGTGTGGGTGCTGTTCCTGCAGAGGTTGCACAGGCGCAAATATTCTTCCAAAAGGAAAATCTTACTTTGCAAATGATTGACAGAGTGTGGCCTGCAGTTTAAAGTTGTGCAGAGGAGGTGCTTGGAGTCCTCAGCTTCCTGGCAGCAGTTGAAGAGAGCAGGGGACATGAGAACAAAGTCCTCTAAAGGTTTAGGGCTCCTAATAATGGGAAGAGGAGGAAAAGTCTCCTGCGGGAATATGATGAGTGTGGAAACGTTTTTGTTTCTGACATCGAGTCTTAAAAAGGTCAAACTGTTGTCAACTTTAAGGTTTTACAGAGCAAGGTTTCCCAGCAGCCAGTTAATTGCAGTTTATTACAGGCGAAGCTCCCCTTCTGACAAACGTGTCATTAAGCCTTTTTTTCCTTCCATTGCTGCTCTTGAGAGCTGCCACAAGGCGAAACTTGTGAAACTACGGTGTGACGCCACCACTGGGTTTTCAGTGTATTAACACGCCAATCCTGATTCTCAGTGACAGTTGGGCTCTGAGCGATTCCCATGCCGGGAGGCGAGAAGACAGAGCGGGAAGGTGCTTGTGGGCAGATGAGCTAACAAAGAACGCAGGAAGGTGCACAATTCTAAGAGGAGTTGGTGTCTCTGAAGACTTACAGGCCCAGTTTGTTACAAAAATATGTAAATAATTAGAAAAATGTTAATTCTGAAACAAGGAGAGAATCTAGCATCAGAAAAGATCATAACTAATAAACTCTGCTTATAGCAGGTTGGTTGATCTGAGGTGTTTGAAGTGACTAAATCACAACCAGTAAGTGCAAAATGTCTCAGTAACGTGTGAGCGGTCTGTATTTATTACACTGCTCCGTTGAGTTTGGGGTAAAGCGTTAAATCTTCCTGGTACAGTTTGAATTGTATTTAAATTGTTCCTATTTGTACATGCAAATTTAAACAGTAGAATAATCAGTTTCAGTCAGTGGCCCCAACCCTGTTCTTCGGGGTCTGTAGTCCTGCAGGCTTTGGATGCGTTCCTGCTTCTGTTCACCAGATTCAAATGATTGGATAACCTCCGCAGGTTCTGCAGGACACCACAGATCTTATGGGCGGCACTTCATGCATTATGGAGTTTCACAGTAATTTGCAGATTTAAAAGTATCAAAGTATAAATCGCAACAGCTGTAAGTGGGAGCACTGGAAATAACACCAAACTGTCAGTGTAGTAAACCAGCTTGCTTCCTCCCCTCCTCCCTGCTTTGCTCCACAGTCATTTTTGATGCATTGTTTGAGGTGGGCAGCGGGACACAATGATTGTTTGTTCTTTTGCCGCCCACTTTCACATGCTTTCCCTGCGGCCCAATTTGGCTCAGGACGAGCTGCGAGCGACACTTTTTGAGGACAAGATGACCCAATGATTCCTCTGCGTGCCGGCCACTGCACCGGCTCGCATGCGGCCCAGTGACTTTACCTTCCTTCCCTGACTGGGAGCTGAAAGTGTGCGAATAGTGAGCAGACAGGTTAATGAGGGCATTGATGCAACATGGCATAGCGGGCTAGTGTCAGGGCGTGGCAGAAAGAGGAGAAATTCGCAGGTTTTTCCTGCTTGATGGGATGAAATCTTGGAGCGTTGTGTGGTTGTCAGTAGCGAGGAAACAAACTTTTAGCTGATTTTGTGTGCACGTTTTGCACATATTCAAAAATTGCAAATAAGCTCCAAAAATGTTACTCTTTAACTGACTCTTTGATGGATTTATTCAGATGTATTCACAGTAATCACGGTCAGATGTTACTGCTTGTTCTTTACAAGTTCTCTATTTTTGAAGTAAATCTTCATAATATATCGATTTACAGTAAGATTGAAATATCAATCTTCCACCAATATTTCAGTCGCAAAGACTGCTTGGATGCAGCATTTGTTGTGCATTCACGTTCTGATGGGCATTAAAACATTTGACCCGTTGGATCGTCTCTGCCTGTGTTGCCAGAATTGCAGTTTTTAGCAGCTGAGATACTGAACCTCTCAGAAAATACTGTGAAAACTGTAATCATGGATAAAGAAAACTCAATGTGGGGTAAATGTTATTGTCACAGTATTCAGCAACAGTGAAGCAAAAACAATAAAGTCCAAAAGAGAAATCTGGGGCATTAAAATTTCCACAAACTGAGAAATTTTGAACTGAAATTTCAGGGCAAGAAGTTCTTGTGCATGTTTTGCAGGTTATTAAAAAAAATGGCCAATGTGGTTCTAAAAGAGTCTTTACTTACTTCCTACCTTAGTAGGAAGAGTAGTCGTCTTGCAATCAGAAGGTTGTGGGTTCGATTCCAGCTTCCTCCTGCCATATGTCGATATGCCCCTGGGCAAGGCACTTAACCTCAAGTTGCCTACCGATCTGTGTATCGGTGTATGAATGTGTGAGTGTTGGTGAGTGCGATTGGGTGAATGTGGCTCTAGTGTAAAGCGCTTTGAGTGGTCTGTATGACTGGAAAAGCACTATATAAATTCAGTCCATTTACCATTTACTAGTAGGAAAATGCAACATTATTAAAAATAATCCCTGCTACCACTAACGTCTTAGTTTTCAGCTAGTTTTTAAATCTGCAGAACCCTACTAAGATTCCAGTGAAGGTTGTAATTTTCCTGCTCTGGTTGGTGTTTCCAAAAAGTCTTCAAACGTAGACTGACTGGTGGTTGTTCTTCTCAAACCGCTACCTGGATACAAAAACGACCCTTGTTGGAAGGCTCTTCCTTCCCTCTGTGAAGAAACATCTACACTCAGATGATGGCGATGTCATTCCCAGCTGATTCCAGGTCAGCTGTGGGAAAGCCCTCCGTCTCAGCTGACTCCAGAACCGGCCTGTTCGCCTAAACAACGCCCCAGTCAGTCAGTCGAGCAGAAGGAGAGAGGAATGTCACCCCTCTCCCCCCTCTTTTGTCTTTTTCTGTTCTGCCCCTGGCTTGGCTCAGAGGAAACATTCCTTTGGTGGGCTATAAGGCCAGCAGGAGGGGCCTTCAGGCTGAAAACAGGGGGGCGGGGTGGCCTGTCTTTGCATGACAGCAGGAGATGGTTGTGTTCTGCAGGATTGCAGATGTGGTTGCTGTGGCAAAATGCAGCCAAATATTAGTTGGTTGCACTTTGGAATAATGAAGTTCCCTTCAGTTTGCAGCCCATAACGTAGCAGCAAACGTCCCCACGACCCGGTCAGCTCAGCAGAGAGGTTCTGCAGCTTTCCTGTAAACAAACAGCAGCATTCAGAATGGTCTCGATGCCATAAAAGCTGCAGAATTCAGAGTTCAGTTCACAGATCATCAGCTGCCGATCTGATTGTTCACTCAGGATTAGCGAGCGACATTTCCTTCTGACAAAGAATTTCCTGCGGGTCCACAGCCAGCAAGCCTGCTGATGGCTTTAGCTTAGAAATCCTCCCAGAGCCGTGAGCCCATATTTTCTGCCAGGGTTTGTATTCCTTGAACGCAGCCAGCTACTCAGATGTGAGGAGGTCTCGGTGTAAAGTATGTTTTGCACGTTCTAGATCCTCTCTGGTTGATGCAGCTGACAGCTCCCTGCTGCTCTTTGTGAATGCTGATCCTGGAGATGAGCTTGGAGCTGTGGTGTTTGTTTGAGTGTGGCAGGAGTCTGGGAAACAAGTAGAGACGTAGAGGGAGGCTTGATTCAGTTGGAGGTGAAACCAGGTGTGCAGCTTTGATGTGTTTTTTGTAAATGCAGAGAACTGAACGGAGCAGCTCGTGTATAATAATGAATATGCTTCTGATGCAGGATTTACATGGAGAGATTGTGCTCCAGTTTCAGCGGTAAATAAATCATCATTCTGCTGTTAGTACTGCATCATCTGCAACGCTAACATGTCTGTCCTGATGTTTCACAGGAACCATTATTTCTGCTGCTGGGTGACTGTGATTTGGCCCAAATATTTTAAACAGAGTGGTGCATCGTGCACCTCATCTTTAGGGATCTCTGCTTGGCCCAGCATCTCTCGTCCGTCTCCATGGCTGCAGAAAGCAGATAGCGTTTATATCTGTGAGGCTGCAGCCTCTCTATTCTCAGCCACAGAGCTCAGCGTGGCTCTTTATTTTTGGAAGCAGCTCTTCAGAGCTTTGCTGTCGCCCTGCACCTGAGCGAGAGCAGCAGAGTTCAGCTTTGTTGAAAAATTGATAAGAAAAGCTCTCGGTTTGTCTTCAGGTTAGAGGGATTGTTTCTCGCATCAGAGGTTATACATAGATGTGCCCACACCATTAACACTTTGTTCAGCACCCTGTGAGGGCGGTTTTAAGGTGCCGCTTAATGTGAGAGGATGTTTTCATGCACCGTCGGTGTGATTGTGTTTTAGCACAGAATTGCAGAACTAAATGTCCAAAAACCTCACTGTTTAAATCAACAGGTGAGAAGCTGAGGGGAAGTGTCACTTCAACATGGAAAAACATGCAAAACAACAACACTCCAGCATTGTGTTAACTTCTACAATAAATAAATATTTCCTCTATTTTAACTCGACTAATTTATATTTAAATCCTTAAAATGTTGGTTTAAACTTCACTTTGCCAGAAATGAGAAGCGTCTGCGTGCAGGTGAGCGTGTAGTGAAATACTGTCAAAGTAGCTGTAGTTTAAATGCATATCGGACTCGCTGAGTGGCTCGTTCAACAACAAGGAAGTAAAAAGGGACATGTTGGTGTGAAAAAACTGATCAGTGACAAAATGCATTATATTTTTATGTTATTTTCAACTGCAGACTTCGACTGAGTGTGAGACAGATTCTGGTTTTAACACGAGGTCTGCTGGTTCAGTGCGATCACACTATGTTTAAAAAAAGCTTCTATTGACACCAACTAACGACTGATACTGGCAGGGTTGTACATGCTCTGTGAAGTAAACTGTACCGATGAAAACCGCTTTCTGCATCAGAACTCATCGGCCATGTGGCAGGCAGAGGGAAAATGGACCGACCTGATCGTTTCTGCAGCTGGGAATTAGATTTGTGCTGTTCTCTTACTCCATTTGGTTGTCTTCAGGAGGCCAACAAGATGCTGTGATATGAGCTGGTCCTATCTAAGGTTCACAGGATAGGTGAAGCAGATGGAGATCAGTTTACCAGTTGCATTGTCAGCAATCAGGTGACGTTGGAATGAAAAATGAGATTTTTCCTTTGCAGTGTCTTTAGTATCAGATTAACTGTATGCATTCTTCAGATCTGGATAAACTGGATTAAGAGAGTAAAAAGGATTATGGGAAAACAGTTGTTTGCAAACTCTTCTTTGTATTCCCTAGCTCATACGAAGTTTAAAAATGGAAATGCATAACAAAATCCAATATGGCTGAAATGCCAGTCCCACAGCATGATGCTGCCACCTCCATGCTTAACTATTGGTACAGTGTTCTTTTGGTTTTGGCCAATCGTGGTCAACAAAGAGTTAAAAGTTAATATTCTGCAGATTTTAGAAGGCAAGGCAGGATGTACAGAAACTCTGAAAACGTTTAACGTTTCTACACAGACAAATGAACAGAGGCTTTCTGGTACCTCAGCAAGGTTGGTAAAAGTTCTAGTGAGAAGAAAAATAACGATGATACTTTAGGGTTAATGTCCAGTCCAGCCAGTCAGACTCCATTTAGATACGAGTTGTAATGATGACGTTTAGTTGTAATGATGACGTTTAGTTGTAATGATGACGTTTAGTTGTAATGATGACGTTTAGTTGTAATGATGACGTTTAGTTGTAATGATGACGTTTAGTTGTAATGATGACGAGTTGTAATGAGGACGTTTAGTTGTAATGATGACGTTTAGTTGTAATGATGACGTTTAGTTGTAATGATGACGTTTAGTTGTAATGATGACGAGTTGTAATGAGGACGTTTAGTTGTAATGATGACGTTTAGTTGTAATGATGACGAGTTGTAATGATGACGTTTAGTTGTAATGATGACGAGTTGTAATGAGGACGTTTAGTTGTAATGATGACGTTTAGTTGTAATGATGACGTTTAGTTGTAATGATGACGTTTAGTTGTAATGATGACGAGTTGTAATGAGGACGTTTAGTTGTAATGATGACGTTTAGTTGTAATGATGACGAGTTGTAATGATGACGTTTAGTTGTAATGAGGACGTTTAGTTGTAATGATGACGTTTAGTTGTAATGATGACGTTTAGTTGTAATGATGACGTTTAGTTGTAATGATGACGTTTAGTTGTAATGATGACGAGTTGTAATGATGACGTTTAGTTGTAATGATGACGAGTTGTAATGATGACGTTTAGTTGTAATGATGACGTTTAGTTGTAATGAGGACGTTTAGTTGTAATGATGACGTTTAGTTGTAATGATGACGTTTAGTTGTAATGATGACGTTTAGTTGTAATGATGACGTTTAGTTGTAATGATGACGAGTTGTAATGATGACGTTTAGTTGTAATGATGACGTTTAGTTGTAATGAGGACGTTTAGTTGTAATGATGACGTTTAGTTGTAATGATGACGTTTAGTTGTAATGATGACGTTTAGTTGTAATGATGACGTTTAGTTGTAATGATGACGTTTAGTTGTAATGAGGACGTTTAGTTGTAATGATGACGTTTAGTTGTAATGATGACGTTTAGTTGTAATGATGACGTTTAGTTGTAATGATGACGTTTAGTTGTAATGATGACGTTTAGTTGTAATGATGACGTTTAGTTGTAATGATGACGAGTTGTAATGATGACGTTTAGTTGTAATGATGACGTTTAGTTGTAATGATGACGTTTAGTTGTAATGATGACGTTTAGTTGTAATGATGACGTTTAGTTGTAATGATGACGTTTAGTTGTAATGAGGACGTTTAGTTGTAATGATGACGTTTAGTTGTAATGATGACGTTTAGTTGTAATGATGACGTTTAGTTGTAATGATGACGAGTTGTAATGATGACGTTTAGTTGTAATGATGACGTTTAGTTGTAATGATGACGTTTAGTTGTAATGATGACGAGTTGTAATGATGACGTTTAGTTGTAATGATGACGTTTAGTTGTAATGATGACGTTTAGTTGTAATGATGACGTTTAGTTGTAATGATGACGTTTAGTTGTAATGATGACGTTTAGTTGTAATGATGACGATTAGTTGTAATGATGACGTTTAGTTGTAATGATGACGTTTAGTTGTAATGATGACGTTTAGTTGTAATGATGACGTTTAGTTGTAATGATGACGTTTAGTTGTAATGATGACGTTTAGTTGTAATGATGACGATTAGTTGTAATGATGACGTTTAGTTGTAATGATCTGTCATTTTTCAGTCTTAAGCAGCAATTATCTCGACAGTAACGACACAAAGCGCCACAATGTATCTGGATGTGTAACGGTAGGTGAATGAGTGGCGACAAACTGGACCTGCCTGTTCTGTGTGTCCTTAGAAACGGGTGTGTACGGAAACTCTGATCCGATTTGATGCATTGTTTCAGATTAGCTGAACTTGGATGGGAATTGCAAGTTGGTTGGTTGTAAAGGAACAAGTTTCTTCTTTTTCTCCTGCTGCTGTTGCATCTCTCGCTCTGCCAGTGGTTTGCTTCATCACTCATCACCTGCCAAACATCCAGTTGTTGAAACTTCAACCATGCTTCAACCAAATAGGCAGATCTCTGGGGTGGGATGTGGAAGTTCATTGTTCTAGATGATAATGAAATTTCTCCTTATTTGTGGGTTTAATCAAAGTCAATCAAACCTCAGAGGCTGAAATCAGAAGAGCTTCTTTTATATATTTTTTGTTTTTGTTTGCAGCTAAAGCCTAAAACAGCACAACCTTGTTCCTGGAATAATGTTCGTGTTCTGCAGCTCGGAGCTTAATAGTTGTCTGCATGTGCGGCCACACCTAGACAGGTTCTTCTCCATTCAGGGTGGGTGTTGGTGAGATGAATCCCTGTGACAGACTGTAAAGCCTCTTTCTGCATGTGGAGCAGACACAGAGCTGACATCTGGAGGGGATGTTTGTCTGGATCGGAGGTTTAGTTGACCAAACCTCTGAGCTGTGATATTACACCAGAATTATACCAACAACTGGTTATTGTCAGATATTTGTTCTTCTTACCTCTAATCCTGGGAAAAAGGAGGACGTTTTGTCTGAGCGCCATCAGCCGACTGGAAATAAAAGGGGACTGGCGCTTATCTCCAGCAGTCATTGGGCAGGACACGGGGCACACCCTGGTCAGGTCCTAGACAGGTCCAGTCCATCGCAGGGCAACTTGGAGACATGCAGGACAGATGGAAAACTCAATATCATGTCTTGGCCCAGACATGCAAACTTTGTTGTTTTCTCAAGAGAGTTTGATGCAACTCTTGTTCTTCACGGTTAGCATCACCAGAACAAAATCAGAATACGATTCCCATTCCACCGCTCCGGAAAACCAATAATTTAACCTTAATGTTAAAGGGTGGCTTGTAAGCTGGGAGAAGAATAAATACACGCGTTCTGATGTTTGTAGTCTGAGCTGAAATTAGCCGAACCCGGCAGGAGGATCACCTGACCCGACCAGGAAGCAGATCAGTGTGTTATGGTGTCACAGTGAATCCCTGGGTCTGTTCTGGTGATGAGGGAGGATATGGATCCTGATTCAGGCTCCAGTGTGTTTGGTTCCTCCACTGTCTCTGATTTCTCCTCCTGAATCATTTAACAGGTTGCAAACAAGCCACCGGGCAAAGAGGTGAAGACATGCACACACGTGAACTGTTGCTTTCTATGAAACATGTATGACGTCTTATCCGCGCAGATAATCCCAGGCGGTTTATACATCCTTCAGCAGGATTGTAGTTTTAAAGAACTGGTCTTTGTTTGTGCACCTGAAGCAGAATGCTCTCCACTGGGCGTCGGTGGAGCTCGTGTTGGTTTCAAGCCTCAGAGGAGCAGCATTAAATATTTACTGGTCTTGCCTGGCCTTCAGGTTCCTCTGCCCTTAAAGCTCATCAGATAATTCCTCCTCAGTGAAATGCCTCGATTCATTCGATGTGGTTCCTGCAACGGCCTCAGACAAAAGAAATGGGAACTGGCCTCTCTTGTTCAGGTTGTTTTTGTTATTTTCAGGAATTATCTGGTTTGAGTTTTGGCACGAAGAGATGGAGGGGCTTAAATGTTTAACTTTTTTTATTTTGACCCTCAAGCTCTTCCAGAAATCCTACTAAATGCTATAAAACTCCCTGAACTGGGATTGGGCTGCAGCTGGAGCTCCTTAACATTTACATACATTTTATCAGCTTCATCATTTCTGTTGCGAACATTATTGTTATGGATAAGAGGAGCAGAGTCCAAGGCAAAAGCAACCAAACAGGGTTTTGGTTTTTAAATGGATTACGCAGCTTTTTAATGTAGGTTTGCTTAGGCAGACAAATGGGGAGCTTTAATATGACTGGACAATTAAATCTCCTTGGCAGTGATTAACATGCTATGTCTCCACCTGCAGATTTCTCTGACATTCCCTTAGTAGGAGTAATCTGCACCTTTTATATGCAACAACAGCTGCTTCATTCAGCGTCCAGGGTGGAGAACTGATTCATCAGAACAACTGAACAAATCTTTAGGTTTCTGTTAACAGCAATGAAAACGAGTGGGACTGGATTGATTGTCACGGCCTCCTGGGAGTTGTGGAAGAAAGAGGAAGGAAGGCTCTGAGGTTTCGTGGTTTCCAGCTCCTCTCCTGCCTTCAAATAAAGCCACCACACAAGCAAACTGTCGGGTGAGTCCTCTGAGGCAGGCCTCAGAGACTGACGGATCACTTTGTGTGTCACCCCTGTGTTAATGGACCAGATGGCTGGCTGGGAAAATGGGGAATGACTGTTTGTAAGCTTCACTGGAGACTGAATCAAGGAACAGAGCAGAGAATGCCTGCTGTTTTATTAATACAATCAAAGTTGTCTTTTTGCTGTTTTTAATATCTGTGGTTGTGCTAAAAATAGAAATAAAGTGCTATAATTAAGCAGCTAATTTGTGTATGGTACATAAAACCAAATAATGCAGCTGTTGCAATATATACATCCAGAACTTTAATGCAAGGTTGACGTTTTACTTTAAATAACAGCATAGGAACAAAGGAGAAAAATACATGAAGGGGAAGAGAAGTCCAGCCGTTGTTTGCTGGATAAACTCTTAAAGCTTTATATACAAAGCTGCAGCTTATGGTCCTTTCTGCATCATAAGGTCTGAAACTGCGACTACATGTCACAGTTATGGCTGAATCACAACGGGTCGCTGATCTCCATGTGGGTCAGGGAAGTCCTCTGCCTCAACTATTCCATCTGATCCAATCAAAGCGAGCCTGCAGGGGATTCCACAGCTACTGTTGGCCCCTCCTCTGACTAACTGCTCTGTAGTAAAAGCACGGCGACATGCACGATTCTGCAGAGGCCTTACAGCAGCTCGGTTGTTGTCTGTATGAGCTCAGAGTTTGGGTTTTTACACCACTGCTGTGGGGTTCCGACAGCCCGGCGCTGCAGCGTGTGACGAGTTTCAGTGTTTCTCGCTGAGCCTGTTGCAGGATGAGACAATTTCTGTGCAAAGAAGTTTCTCAACAGCTTTTCTTGAGGTTGTGGGTCATTTATATCTTCGCTCTGTTATCTGCACACCACAGCAGTTCTCTGTTCAGAAACCTCGCACAGAGCTACTGATGGTCGGAAAAAAACCCGGAGCTTAACAGTTCGATTTGTTCAACGCAGAGATGCATTTTAAACCTCCTAAAAATAAGATGCCGTGGTCTTGCGTCGCCTAGCAACAACCCCCAAAGCAGCATTGCTGTTTAAATGTGGTGACTGTGTGACCGAAGCCTGAGCAAGGGTTTCCTCAGCAAAACTGAAAAAATTCAAGTGAGCAGCAGTTGAATGACCCCACAGATAAGCCTGGTCACAGGAGAAGCGTCCTTTCTGTGCAGAAATGGAGCTCATCTGAATCAGTTGTCGCTGAATTAAGTCACAAACACACGTCTCGATTCTTAGAAGCGTTACTGAAGTGCAGGAAACAGTTATGTTTTGAGGATGTAAAAGGAAGTTACACTGGTAGTTCTTACTTTTCAGAGGCAGCATCTCTGTTCTGCACCAGTCGCTGGTTCTACGAGTAAAAGAACAAAGCTCTCCTCTGGGGATGTAAGCTTTGAAGGTGGTCTTCATTAACAGTTCTCCAAGCTTTCTGGAGGTATTTGGACATTGGCTGCTTTTTTATTCGTTTCCAGTCGTTTAATCGCCAGCCTTTTTATGCCTAAATGATTAAAAGGTCAGGTCCATTTTTCACATCATTTCCTGCACTTCGCCATAAATGACACACAAAATCAATCGGGAGTAGTGATTTACCTGGATTTTTAAATTAATTTTAATGGGGGAACATGGATCAGGGTCTGTGACAACCCCCCACAGGCCTGCTGAGGAGAGGATGTGTGTTTTTAGCAACTCAGTCTGGTTATCTGGGGCATGAGGATCACTGCATTAAACCATTGTAAGGTTTTAGATTAGTGTTGTAGGACGGGGATCATATCTCCAACGGCAATGTCTGAAATGTCGGTCGACCTTAATTTGTGCACGACTCCACATCTGTTTTACTTGCAATTAAACCACGTTAGGGATTTGCATTACAGTTAATTAGAAGGCTGTAAGTTGTTGCAATTTGATATTGGTGTTGCAATAATGCAAAAAATATATTTACATGCATGAAACATTTACATTCCTCCAGCTCTCCCGCCTGACACCCTCAGCTGTTGAATGAGGCCGATTTGCATGCTGATTTACCTCCTGAATCCGTTTCACTCACTCTGCTCAGTGTCCGGGCAGCCAAGGCCTGTGAATCATAAAACCATAAAGGCCCGGCTGAACTTTGGAATGTGTGGCCAAGCTGAACTTTGGTAGGGGGGGTAGATGTGAGCTGCATGGGTCATCAACAAGCGGAAACTGAAAGGAACAAACAACATGCTACTCTTTGTTCTGAGTCTGGAGCCTCTGTCCTCTCAGAATGACTCGCAGCAGCAGGAAGCCCACAAAGTTTCTACTCGTACCAGTTGCTTTAAGATAGGATTTTACCCAGCAGTGGCTTTTCTGCAACTTTGAATTCACTTACAACTTTTTCCAGCTGCAAAAGCCTTTAATTCATGTAAATACTCTATTTACTGTTTTTACTTGGAGTTAAAGTGGAGAAGGAACTTTAAAGCCTGCCACTCCAGCTATGCCAAAAAATCCAACATACATCATCCTTCTTTTAGCCCCGCTAAGTAACTGGATCTTATTTACTGAAGCTGCTGAGTGTTGCAGGAACAACAGTCACAAAAATGTAGAGCTTGTGGTTCTTATGTTGGTTCCGGCAGGAATCAAACATGACCGGCAGGAACGTCTCAAAGCCATGTTGGGGATATGATGGGTTAGAGAGACCCTTAAATATCAAACGCTTACATTTAATAGAAGTACATTTTAGTTTGTTTAGGGTGTGCACACCACACTTTGTGGAGATTTTACAGAAAACTGTAAGTCCTTAAGCAGTGAAGACCACACTGGGTGAAAGTAAGCACAAATGTTGGTTGTAGAAAGAACTTGGCACATTATCGCCACCTTCTGGCAGAAGCAACACCACATTGCTGCCATGTGCCAGTGACAGCACCTGCTTAATGAGATGATGATCTTCAGCTGTTTGAATTCCTGTAGCTGAAAATTTACATCATTGAAAAAGTTTCATATTTTAGCTCCACAGAAATGTTATTTTTAGTCTTTCTTTTTTAAGATAATCCTTATCCTTACATCCATCTTTGTGCTTCGTGGCTTCCTTTCTTCCTTCAGAATAAGGAGGAGGTGTCTTTGTCCTCTTTCACTTCCCTGCACTCACCTTCACACTCGCTAACTAATCATGGATGGGGGTCAGGTAACTTTGTACGGATCTGGATGGTGGGTCGTTTCCACTTGCTGCGTGTCGGCGGGGGGTGCACCTTGCTGGCCTCTTGCATCACTGCTGTCGCCGTGACAGGCACTTAAATCTGTTGCCTTATAAGGTAAAAACGCGCAAGGCGGGTGGAAAGGGGGAGGGGCAGGAAGAGCCTGTGACAATGCTTTTTGCTGCCCGGCAACTGGGCCGGCCTGCATCTCCCGTTCAACCACATTTTCACACACACACACGAACATCTGTTTCCTTTTATTTTCCCTCCTTTCTTATTCATCTTAAACCAGATGAATAATCTCATGTTTGGAATTTTTTCTAGTCTGTAGAAATATTTTTGTCTTCTTCTGTTTACCTTTGTTTCTCTTTGAGGTGTGTCCACATGTTAGTTGTCGTCATAGTCTGAGCAGCAGCTAAGGCGAAAAGAAGAGCCCTGCCCAGTGTGAATATTTATCTGTTCAAATGCTTCTCATACCAAACATGCAGCCTCAGAATTCACCAAGCACTACAAACAAGCGAGTTTTACTTTCTCCTTTTTCTGCTGTTGTTCCAGGTCTGTGTGCTGAAGCGTCATGCAGTTGGTCAGCCTGACACAGCCTTAGCCTTACTTCTTTATATTGTCTGAGCAAACTGGACAAAAATGGAGACATTCATGTCTCTGTGGTTACCTAATTTAATATTTATAGAGATGTTTACTGGAAAGTACACTAAAAGAGCTTTGACTAAATAGAGAAGTTCATTTATTGATTCAGGAGCTGAGAGTATTTAGATGCGTGTTGCTTTACCAACAGCAGGATACACCAGAATGCCTTCCTAAATCTAAGGTGGCATAACTTTGCTTTTGTCTTTAAATAAATTGACATTATAAATTTAATGACACAAATTTGCATGCTAGCTATAGCGTTAGCATGCTGTTCCACCTTAGGCTGTGGTATATTATGGGCTATTTATGGTCATCTAATAATCTAATATTATGAAGAGTTGTTTTATGGTGGATATCTGGGCTTGACCATTTTTAATGAACATTAAAACTGTTTGCTGTTGACATTAGCATGTTGATGTTAGCCAGTGGTGCATTATGGTCTGTTTCCTGTTGTATTAACTTCTTTAGCTCATGCTGATTGAGAGAGACCCTGGTTAACAGCTGATGTCTTGAAAAGTGTCCAAACACAGCATGCCAGCATCCACAGGTTAGATGTGAAATCACACATAAATTCTAACATGCTGCATTAGTACGTATGACATTAGCATTGTTCTTCTCAGTTACCTCAGGTTTTAGTGCATTGCATCTGTAATTAGCAGTAATAGGTGCTAATGTTAGCTGCCCAGTGCATTATGGTCTGCATATGCTCATTTCCATACTTTTAAAAAAATAATTTGGTTCATACTGATGAGAGACCAGTTGATATAACAATTTGGACATCCGGGGAATTGCCGTGCTTGGACAGTTTTCAACGTTAGAATCAGAAGTAAGGTTTTACACGTACAAGGAATTTGCTTTGGTGGTAAGGTGCTAAACATACAGTTGACATAAATATATTTGGATATATATATATATATATATATGTTTTGGCTTATGTTCACAATTGAAATGAGTTTCATGTGTCTCTCTTGTTGCCCAATTTAATATCTATAGTATTAGCAAGCTAGTGTTGGCTTGCTAATACTAGCTATGTTAGTGTAGATGCTTTTAATAACTTTTACATTTTCTTTGTCTCTTCAAAGTTCTTTTTGTCTTCGTCAGCTTTTAAAACTGCATGAATATAGCTTTTTTCCCCCCGTTATTATGCAGCATTAGAATGCTAATGTTAGCTTAAGCCTTCATGGCCAGTTCAGGGAGTAGTGCATTATTTTGTATTTTAACAGAGGGGCTGTAGAAAACAATTTACATTTGGAAGTTTTGAACTCCACTCCAGATTGTCTGACATGTCATGAGCTGCACATTGGAGTCATCAGATTTTAACACCAGAGACCAGTTAAGCCTACAAAACCCATCATGTTGAGCAAATATAACTCATCATGAGTCATGAAGTTGTAGAAAATCTTGTATCATTACATATCTTAACGGTATTTTCACTGAGAAACTATTTCTCACAGACGGTGGTTAATTTTTGTCTCACTTCTGCTCTCATTATAATTACTTCAGCTCTTTCACCAACAACTTCCTCTTTCTGCTTTCAGATGGTTTTTATCAGTCACTCATGAAAGAAAAACTGAAATGTTTAAAAACAAAAGTTCCCTTAAAAAACAAAGCGACACATTTTGGTTAAACAACTACCTTTTAATATGCCAGATTTCTGAAGCTATGGTAATTGAACCTCAAAAAGTACTTTGTTACACAGTAAATTAATGTTTTTATATGATCTGTAAGAGTTACTGTTTTTTGTCCTGGTTGTATTGGCCAACGTTAATCTCTGCTTTCAGATGCCACCCAGATGAACATTATTACCCAAACCATGAAGTCTGTTGGAATAAACGTGACGTTCTGTAGCCAGAAACAACGGGCCAGCAAGCTGCTCGGTGTCTTTTTCATGGACCAAGGTGGTTCTTCGGATTAGACAGGTGGTTTTAATGTTGTGGATGGTCAGTGCAGAGCGACGTAAACAGGCCAAATGACTTTCACATGTCAGTAAATCCGGTTTCCAGACTTTCTCAGCTCTTTGGCAACAGCAGACCTCTGGCAGTCAAAATATGGCCTAATGAAAACCATGTGCTTATACCAAACAAATTTTCATTGTAATTCAGATTTTTTGGTTTGTATTGTTTGACTAATGATTGAGCAGCGTCAGTTTTATATGAGCCACTTCCAGTTTTAAACATACATTTTGCAATCTGTATAAATCTAGTGATAAATCTGTGATACTGTTGTGCACTGAGGTGGCATATTACCTACTTTCTGTTGCACCAGTCTATCTTAATCAGCAAGATGATGCTAGCTTAAGTCGCTATTGTGCTCCTGTGAAACCTGGCCTTTATATGTTTGGCATCTAGATAATAGTCTGCTTTCTAGCAAAGAGACTGTTGTGCTGGTTCTGTTTTCTGCTGCCTAAACTGATCAACAAAGGAACCGCTGCGTAGCTCTGGAAAGATTTAGCCAGTGTTTTTAATAAAAGCCCGCTGCAAACAGCTGACTCCTACCTCTGCCAACCGCCATTAGTGGCTGCCAAACTCCTGATTTGGACGGTGTAAAAAACACGCTCACTGTGCTGTAATAACCGTGACCTCAGCTCATTCAGTGATGAGTCTGCTCTGGTTTTGTGATGGGAGGTCAAGCTGGTGAAGGAAAGGGAACACTACTTTGGCTACTGGTGACTGCTGGACAGCAGCTGGAAACATAAATTAGTAACTGACAGGGCCGACGTGTGCGTCAGAAAAAGGCAAAGGTTAACTAGATGGAGTTCAAATCAGACATTTGTTAAACAGTCACTGGTCCAGTTTGGTCCCAAACTCTCTTCTTGTAACTTAACTGTATTCTGAAACCAGTTTAGATATAAAGCAAGGTCAAGATGTGAGAAATCTGTTATAACAGCGCATAAGAAAATATAAGGTGTGCAGACAGTTGAATGAAATGAAAATCACATGAAGGATCTTGAACCTGAACCTAATCTCAGCCCTTCCTTAGCCTTGTTTTTCTTTCACGTGTGCAAATGCCTTCTTTGGGTGGAGTTAAATGGTAGTAACCAGGTGTTATTCCTACCCTTTCTTGGTCTCCAGGCAATATTCTGGCCAGGCGCCTGACTGGGACAGTTATCATTGTGACCAAATGTTTCTTATCACAGAGCTGGGATTGGAAACACACCTCGGCTTTAATACTTTATTTAATTTTAGTCAGAATGTTACTTTTGTTTGCTAATGATAGTTTGAATATCTAATACCAGCTCTGGCTGTTTCTGATTTCTTCTTTAGAACTGCTATATCAGAAGATATAAATGTTCAGAATATCTTTTGTAGCCTCCCTATGATAGGCGGTCGTTAGGTATTTAGGGGCAGACGCCGTGTCATGCCTCATGTGTGAGCAGCCAATGTAAAACTGGCCTTTACTAATTTAAAACATAGACCAAATGATTGAGTTTTTAAACTGATTTAAGAATCTTATGATGATGTTTAGTATGGTTAGCATCACTAAAACAGCTGCTACTCTCAGACAATAACGACAAAAATATTTTCTCAGTGCTACCATTTGATGCCAACTGTGTCCAGTAAGCATTATAATAGCTAGTCTGTGTGGCTAATTACTGCAATTGTTTAGTATAACAAAATATGCTGAAAATAATTGGATGGTTGAATAAAATATATCCAACACTTTGAATTGTTGGCAGAACTGTTGTTGTTTGCCAACAGGATTAATAAAGGTTTCAAATAATTGTGACTACTGATTTAAAAAATGTCCCATTACAACTTAGACATTTCACCTACTTTGTAAAGGTGTAAAAAAACAGTTAAATAGCATAGAGAACAATAACTTTAGCAGTTGCTACTGTTAGCTAGTAGTTAGCATGGGAACTAGTAGTTTGCAGTAAACTTTATAATCTTAATAAAATATTTTAGCTAACAGTTGAAATTGTTAATGGTGTGGACTAACGGACGCAATTGTTAAAAAAAAGAAAAAAAACTTGTCAAATTGCTGAACAAATTTTAAATTAGCTGGCAAACATGTTGGTAAATCTGTGCAATTTCTTTTTAACACTTATAACTGAATGCTGCTGGTGTGGATAAGGCTACCGACTGGAATAGTTTGCTGATAGTCTGAAGTAAGTTTCAAACTGCTATAAAACACAATCGCTTACAGGTGAAATGGTTACCAAGTGTTGTATGGGAGGAATTCAAAGAAATCGCTAGGTTATTGTTTAGAAAAACGATGCTATATGACTAAATAGTTATTTGTTAGCATTGTTAAACTTTCTAGCCAACGATGTCGATTGATGCTTGTAACTAATGGCAACCTTCAGTTAAAATTATGGGCTTATTGTGCAAGAGTAAGTATTTGTGACAAATGAAACCTAAAAGAAAATAAACTGTGATCCAGATGCATCTATGAACAGTTGAAATGATTAGATTTTCTGATGTCCGATAAGCGCATCATTATGTTTCAAGAATCTGTAATCATGTTCAGTGGCTGTTTTTAGTTTTAAACAAGCCTGACTCTATATTCATGGCCAGTTACTGACCAGCCTCAACATTAATAAACACGGCTCATAAAAGCGGTGATGTTTTATGAAGTGGCCCTGGCCTTTGGGTAAGAGTTAAAACCTGGTAACTTTCTCCTGAAGTAGAGGCTTGTTGAACGTAGCCTGATCTCCAGAAATCTGGAGCTTTTGTTTCTTCCTGACCTCACTTGGCTCTCAGCACGAGTCAGTTTGCTTCTTTGACTCATAGCGAGCAGCAGGCTTTTATGAACCTCCTTGGCCTTTCCTTATTGAGCTCAGTGATAGTGAGATGTGTCATGATTGGGCAGAAGGTTATAAATGTTTAGGTGGTTGAATTTTTTTACCAGCTTTCACCTCTTGCTCACATGTTAATGTTTTACATCTTGTACAGTGGGATTCATCTGCTACATTCCTGGGGAATTAACATGGACATCCTCCACCCCCACTGTTTCCTGTGCCTCTAAAGACAGGAAGTATAATACTTAACAGCCGATTGGCTGAGAAGGGAAAAAGTGATGGTTTGATATGAGAGAAGACAATGCACTCGGCTCAATACTTGAAACTATTTTGGCTGGGAATTCCAGTTCCTTATATCCCTTAAAACTGCCACTGAAATGCTTTTTAAAATGGATTACAGCTAATCTAGACCTGCTACAGAGATGGGCAGAACATTGATTTCATCAGAGGGAGTGCCTTCATTTTACTGCCTACTCCTTAGATAATGATTTTTAATCTTTATGGACATTTCTGATGTTAAGACACCAATTAGATTAATTAAAGAACTGTAAATACCTTTTTATCTCTGCAATGCAAGAACATCAGATACACTTTTAGGTTACATACAAAGTGAATGTAGCTTTTAACTTTAGTTAACTGAGCCTGGTTCTGGTTCTGCTGGAGGTTTCTTCCTGTTAAAAGGGAGTTTTTCCTCTCCACTGTCGCTACATGCATGCTCAGTATGAGGGATTGCTGTCTCTACATGCTCATCCAGGAGGAGTGAATGCTGCAAGTCACTGACTGGATGCAATCTGCTGGGTTTCCTTAGATAGAAAAACTTTTTAACCAATTTGAATAATAAATTGAATCTGACTGCAATCTTTGAAAGTTAGGATTAATTAAAATTAAATGGACTTTGTAAAGTGTCGTGAGATGCTATGTTGTGAATTGGAGCTATATAAATAAACTGAACTGAATTAGGTATTACATTAACAGTTTGTAATTTAGCTTCCAGTCTTTAACAACTGCACATGACATTTTCTGAGCAGGGTTTCGTGTGGATCTTAACCTGACTGAATGCTGGTGGACTGAGAGAACAAGCTGAGATCAACCAGAAGGTGATGGTGGAATGAGGAAATAAATGAGTTCTGCGAGTCGTAGCGGAGCCGAGTCTCGAGGATGTATTTGAGAGGGAGTTGGAAGGAGGAAGAACATAGCACACATTCCTGATGGTGTGTCGCGTTCAGCAGAGTTGACGTAAACACAATTTGTCCTGACAGTGCAGACTTGGCTCAGAAAGGCTAACTCGAAGTGAGGTGTTTGATTTGCTCTGTTTGTTCTGGAGAGGGTGGAGTCTTCTGCATACAACAGAAATTTATTTAGTTTGTCTGTTGAAGCAGTAGATATATTAACGAAAGGGAAAGTCACATCTGGAAAGGCTTAATAGTAAAAGTTAGCAACAAACAAGTCTTCACTTTGCCTGTATTATGTCCCCAAATAAAACCAATCAGTGTTTAAATGCAGATGCCATCTACTCAGAACTCTGGGTGGCATTTACCCTCACTGAGCTTATTTCCTCACAGCCTGTTACACTTATCATCTCTTTAAGGAGGTTGAAAAGGTACCAAAGTTTACTTCCTCCTTCTAAGACACACTGTCTACTGAGCCTGTGTGATCCCACATACTCGAAGGATTAATATTTCCAAGCTCTTGTTAATTTCTTGGTGCATTGCTCCTGGAAGAAAAATATTTTTATTATCATAAAGTCAACTAAGAACCAGGTTACTGAAGAACAACACGTGTAAGATCTCTTCTGATATCTTAGAGTTTCTGGTGGCTTGAGATACGTGTTCATTTTCTGGTTAAACAAAGGGGCTAAGAAGCAAACGGACCGGGAGAAGACATGAATGTGAGGCTTTTGCGGTGGGCAGTGTCAACATGCAGTTATGCAACAGTGGACTGTGTGATATGGTGTGAAGCAACATGCCCAAGTCACAGCCAGGTTTTATTGACACACAGCAGCCCGATATGGCTTCATGTAATGTTGAAATATTCATTCTCAGTGTGCAAAAGGCCACAAATATGGGCTGACATTTGCTGGAACCGAGCCTACAAATGGGAGTGTGATGTTTTTATTACGTACAGGCCTTGTGACTTCAGTTGGATTCAGTCCAAATTAAAAAAACAATTAATTTTTTTGTCTTTAAATATACATTTAAATATTTCATAACAAGCTGGAACTCATTTAAAACTCCCATGCTACTGTTCATGGCGAACAGTACTGTTCTGCATGAAATATTGCAACTATATCCTTGCAGTATCAGTGTGTGCAATGTTTATATTGCAATAATTGTTGGCTAATACGTGGTGTGAACTTGTATTTTACTTGCTGATGTAATATTTAGCCAGTTGAACAGAGTTTCACGGCAGCAGATGCTCACACTGGACACTAGTGACATTATCCAAAATGCTAAAGGTCAGAGTGATGGATGAGATGGAGAGGAAAGAAGAAAATAGGCCTCTATCACACTTGATATCATTATCGCAATATTTACTATTATTATTACCATCATGCAGTCCTACGATTTTTCCAAACTCCCGGTCTGGACAACATTTGCATCCAGTTATCGCTACTATTCTTTTAACAAATGGATGAAAGATGCCATTCAAAAGAAGCATAGCTTTTTATCATTAAGGGTGTTTTGCATCTAGTAAGTATCTGCTTTTAAGCCATTTTCTCCCCCACCTTGCTGATCTTAATATAGTCTGAAAGCTCAATGTTGAAAGCATTGTCCCCTGGCAGGTCTCTATGACCAACAAAGGCGGGAAATGAATGGACAAATGACCTCAACTGACATTTCAGCTCTTTCCTCTAGTTTTTCTCCCACCCTAATTGCCTTTTCTCTTTACCTTTTTAAAGCTTTCTGTTTGGGGAAAAAGTTGATTTGTAAAAGCCAGCCTGCATCCAGTAAACTGTCATTTGAGATTAAATATTTTAATTTATTGCCCCAGCTGTTATTTAAAGAAAAATGGTAGGAAAGTATTGTAGCATCTTAGCTCCCTCATGTTTGCCTTCCATTTTTGTTCAGTCTAACTGCTGGCTTGAAACCTAAATGATTTCTAACAAGCAAACTGTTTCTGGGATTAGCTTTGAAAGGCTAATACCCTTTGAATTGGATATTTTAATGTTAGTTAGCCTCTGGCTGCTAATTTTTGCATAATATATGTTGATTTTTTAAAAAAATTAAATTTCTCATTGATTTTCCACTTATGAACAAAACAAAAAACAAACAGAAATGCAAACACAAACCTATCTGGTCTGTACAGGGTAATTCACATTAATTTCAACATACATTATTATAGTAAAAATATGGCACGGGAATACAATTTAGGTGCCATATATGTTGATTATTGGCATAATAATAATATGAGTCTGTAAACGTTTAGCCTAGAAATGCTCTTCCTTGGCTTCTCAGTGCTCATTGTTAGCATGCTAATGCTAATATCAGAGAGTCTGTGTTCAAGTATGCCATTAGCCTGTATATGTGAGATATTGACTCTTCTGTGCTAGTTGTTGCATTATAGATGCTAATCATTAGCGCCATAATGCTGCTATTAAAGTGTAGTTGTCTGGACATATAGGGTGTTGGCCTCTCAGTGATTGTTGCTCCATTATTCAGGGCAATGGTTACCATCTTGATGCTATCATAGTCTGTAATACAGTGGACCATAAGCCTAGAAATGCTAGTTGTTAAATGAGACATGCTAATCTTTAGCTAATGTCAGAATGTTTGTAATCTTGTTAGCATCCTAGTCGGGATATCAGAGAAGCTAGGTGATATTGACAAAAGAATTAGCACAATATTTCTTCTGTATTGAATAGTTTCAATATTTATCACAATAGTTTCAAATTAAATGTCTAATTTCTAAGAAAGTATCTGTTTGTAATCCGGTTTGTCATTAGCCTGGACATGAGAGGTGTTAGCTTCTTAATGCTAACATACAGCCCCGGTGAAATGAATTGAGATCTTGTTGTTGGTCATGGAGAGTTGCTCTGTTATCAGGACAGTGTGACTATTGTCATATCAGAAGCCTGCTTTGGTAAGAATATAACGTTTTTAAGCTTTAAGCTTCTTCAGATTACAACATAAATTAAATGTTTTTGATTTTTCTGTTTAGCTTGTATTAACCTTCTGTAAGCACTAATCGTAGTAGCCTATTGACTCAAGTTTCAGGAAGTGACCTGCAAAACAGATTTAATCTAAAGAATATAGCTTTATAAGAGATAAAGCTTTTGTAATGTTTAGGATATCTGCTTTTAAAACAGTTTTTGCTGCCATCACTTTATATTCTTATCATGCTTATAAAGAATGAATGAGGAGTCCAATCAGCAATGTTTATGGGTTATAATTCTCAGTTTGCAGCAAAGCACTAATCTAAGAGCAGCATGTTGTTCAAATGTCCAGCCATAATTTATTGGTCTACTGTCATCTTCTTCTTTTTCAAAAATCTGAGTAAGAACCTGTCTGGTTTAATTAGTTTACACTTCTACACATCCTGCATGTCCAGTAGTATGTGACATGGGGAGATTTGTTAGGTTAAACTGATGGGGACACACAGCCTTTATGAATAAGGCAACTTTTACAGAAAATCCTCCCGAAGCACAAGATGAAGTATCAGCTTTAATCTGAGCAAATTCAGATGGATTTAATGTCACACTACGATTACCTGAACTAGATCTTAAAGTCAAGTAAATGTTCTCCTCTTTTGTGGAATATGTTGGGCACATACAAGATTAAAATCCTGGTAATTATGTGAGTTCCTCTTTCAGACATATGGAAATATGACAAGATCTCTCATTTAGTGACTTTTATTTTAAGAGCACCCAGGAGAGATTTTAAAATTTCATGCTGTGGTCCTCTTGTAAACACTCCCCTCCACCCATTTATGTTATCCAGTCTCCAACCATCTGTGACCCTGTATTCCTCCAAGTCTGAAGAATATTGCTTCACTTTTCTACCATTCTAACATGTCTTCACCTTTGCCATATTTTATCACTCTTGCTCTAATCTCCCCTCCCTCTCAATCATCTTCTGTGCCCCCCTCGTTTCCTCTCCCCTCCTCTCATGTCCTCCTGCTATTAATCCTCCCTTTGCTTTTGTTTCTGTAAGCTGCTATATGAAGGCTCCTCCAGTGATCCCTGCGCTGAGCTGGAGGCAGGCGATGAAGCTTGTTGAAAACAGTCTGCGTTAAGTTGTTGACTCACATAATGGTATATCTGAGGGGCATTAGGCTGGCCAAGAAGTACACAGCAATTATGTGTTTGTCTGCTCCCTCTGGGAGGTGTGTGTGTTTGCTCCATATATTACAGCTCTGCTTTACAGACTACCTGTCAGCACATGAAGCAGGAGGAGAGGGCCCCCTCAGTTTGTCTGTGTTTATGCACACATGTTAATGATCACCTGTCCAGACTTGAGAAGATAATGAGACCAGAGCAACCCCTGCTCCAGGGCTACATGCTCCACGCTCTCAGTCTCCAGAAGCACTCTGCAGACTGCTGGCATGGTGGATCTGAACCTCACAGCCAACGTTTCTTTTCTCTGCTGCTGCATTTTACTCCATCATTCCTCATTTCGGTCAGAGAAGCTGCCTTGATGTTTGTGTTTGGAGGATTTTTCTTTTTTTAATCAGACCTGGGAGAATGATGTTAGCCAGAGCCTCTTTCCTCCTCCTGAGTTCTTCAGATGTTGAACTGCCGAACGTCCCCTGCTCAGCAGGGGCCCGCAGGGGACGGTGTCCTGTTCTGGCACTGATGCTCCACAGTAGCAAACTGCATATCCTGTTACACCACTGGCTGAATGGGCCTGCATGAACCCTGAGTGCAGCGAAATCTATACTGCAGCGTGTTCTTTATTTCTCTGAGTTGGTGTTTTATTCTTATTTATACCTGAAAGGACTTTAAATGGACGTTTATTAGATTTAGCACAGCCAGGACTTAATTATCCAGTAATTTCTATTAAAAGAATTAGCTGTTTGTGGTGAAATAAACAGTTTGCTGTGAGTATTAATTGAAATAAACACATGAAGCGATTTGAAATGAACTTGATCGTATTTCAGTATATTTCACGACGCAGCCCTTTTTTAATTGCTTTGGGTCCAAGAATAGGACCCTTTCAGCCGAGCCAGACCAATAAGTGAACTTTATTCACAAAGCCAGGAATCCATGGGTTTTGCCCAGCCTGGTCTGGTGTAGCCGGTCCAGTCCAGGATGCTGCTGCCCAAGTTCCTTGAGGTTTTTGCTCCTGCCAGAAGGTCCACATATAAAACTTTAACTATCGCTGCACTTTTGCTGGTTTATGTTTTATAGTTTTATTTCCTCTGTGACATTTTTGAATTGTTTTACATTTTCTCTGTTCAGTATTTGGCCAGAGCTGGGCTGCTGTATCATAGCAATGGTGTACTACTGTGCAGATGTTTTAAACCATCCCTAATTTCTGTCTGGTGTGTTTTTAAATGACTTTTGGGTCAGATGAGGTTAGACAGGAATCTCCATGGGCTACGATGTTTTCAGATGACCTTGTGATCTGTGGTGAGAGCAGGGAACAGGTGGAGACAAAGTTCATAAATATTTTTTCTTGACTATTTTTTTGTGTTTCCCTACAGAGTTCATCTGTTGAAGAAAGTTTAGCAAAGTTTTTTTTATGATGATTCATGGTTCTGAGGTAAAGAACCATATACAGAGGCCTTAGTCCTCGACGCGGCTGTCCCGGGTTCGAGTACCGGACCTGGCGACATTTGACGCTCTCTTCATTCCCATTTCCTGTCTATCTACTGTCAAAAAATACTGGAAAAATAAAGGCCACTAGTGCCGCTAAAACAAATCTTAAAAATAAAAATGTAAAAAATTTGGATGACGGCTGAAATTTGGAGCAAAGGTCCAAAGAAAAGGTCTGGAAGAGCTAGAAGGTAACAAGAAGGTGTGATTGCTTCGAAACACAAGAGGATGTTTCTTTCCACGGTTGCCACATGCTTGCTCAGGAGTAGCCCTTAGATAACTTTATACTGAATTTGACTGCATTGTATTGTTATATGTAGGATCAAATTGGAATGAATAACTTTGATAAATCCAATAAATGATTGGATTGATGTGATTTTATATATTTTGGAATAAAGTAAATTGCAAAGTCCCTTGAAATGGCATTTGTTGTGAATTGCTGTATAAACTGAATTGAATTAAAATATGTATAATTGACGATTGACTTAAGACTTTTGCACAGTGCTATCGTCTTTGGGAACCACATTAAAAGAAGCCAAATGAAATCGTCTGCCTGTGTTGTTCTCAACTCTCTTCTTTAGTTAAACATTTTGCTCAAGTTTTTCACTAGTGCATTTTGCCATCGTCTAGTTAAAACCAAACTGCTAAATTCAAATCCACCTCTCTCACAGTAATCGTTACGAAACCTGACTGGTTCAAAGGAAGCTGAATGTCACGGACCTGCCCGCCGGGCCAGGCGGTGGTACCTCAGCGTCCACAAGTTCTGCTCAGAGCAGAAGAATACCTGACATGTAACACCTGCATGTTTCTGCCCATCCTTGAAACTGGGCGCAACAGTTGTGATTTCCGACTGTGAAGTGCTGGTGTTGGTCCTCTGAGGGAATCTGCCACCAAAAGCCATGCCTCTCCTGTTCCTCTGAACTCACCTGGATGCAGGTTGGCACCTGCCTGACCGGGAGCCAGTTTAACTAGCCGACAGCTGCTAGCAGAGGTTTGAGAAAGCATAACCAACATCCCTGGAGCCTGTGGAGAACGCATAAATCACACCTGAATAAGAACTGATGTTTTGAAGGAGTTTCTATAGTAAAACAAGCCACAGTTCAAGTCATCTCAATGCAGACGGCTAACTGTAATCATGATCTCATCAGTGGTGAACAGGGAAAAAAGGGTGTGTGATCTACAGAAAGCACACACCCACCAACTGCTGCCGTCATGAGAAGACTAGGTGGTTGTGCAACAGCAGATCTTCACCTGACACATTATTTCGAATCTGAGAAAGACGCACCCTCATCTATGTGCGTCTGTGGGGGGGGGGTGGGTATGGGTCATTATTACAGTTATGATGTGTGTGTGTAGTGAGAAGATCGGGATGTGTTGAGAAATTGGGTGTGGGACTAGTTGCTGTTTTGTGTCTTTCAAGTTAGCTTCATATGCATGTAGCAGGTGTGAGGAGGTGGTTGGATGTTTGTGTGTGCCTCGAGTACATTCCTGTCCAAGGAGTGGTGTTCGTGTCAGTGTGTGTGTGAAGTGTGATGGATGCCATCAGTCATAACCTAAAGAGCATTCAGAGGTGTGTCTCGTGTTTTTTTGGTTTTTTTGCCTGCTTTGGTCTCTTTAATCTGTGATATTCATCTTATCTTTAACTTTTGACCCCGTGAGATCAGACAGGAAACAGGTTAGGGGTCACAGAGATGAGATATTTTAAACTAAACTGTTGACACCAGCAGAATTATGGTCATGGGGGTAAAAATAAAGGAGGGTCCCCCATTAAATATTCAGTTCTTTATTGTTAATGTCCACATAATGGTGTCTAAACTGTTCATTTAGAAAATAATGCTTTTATTTACAGATAAACACCAAATATTTGCCTTGTTTTCCTTATTAAGCAGAAGATATCAACACAAACGTGTTTTCTGGCGGAAAAGTTAGGACACCCTATGCCCTAACAGCTGTTTACCCCTTTGGCTGGTTTAGGTTCTGTGAAACACCTCTAGAGAGGCATCTATCATCTCTGACATCAAGAGATATTTGAGGGGCTTCTTGCTGTCATCCCACAGCATCTCGAAGATCTGGACTTTGATTAGGTCATTCCGCTTTCCATTTCTGAGTTCTTAGCCAGTCCTTTGTGGATTTACTGGTATGTTCTGGGTCATCGTCATGTTTCAGGGTCCAGTTCTGCTTTACAAAACCAGGACCCTTCCACCTCCTTGCTTCACAGGGATCTTTTCCAAAAATGCTGTATTTGGTTTAATACAATCATATCCTCTGTTCTGGTGTCCAGATCATTAATTTTGAGACCCATCGGTCCAAAAAACTATTTTCTAGAAGTTCTGGTCTTGCGAACTTCAGTCTGGCCTTCATGTTTTTTCTAAGAGAACGGTGAAAGTTTTCTCCTTGTTTGTCCCGTCATGAACGTTCACATTGAAACTGAGGCCTGTTGAGTCTGAGATGGACTTTTTCCAGTTCTGCTGAATGTTGCACTCTGAACCTGTGAAGAATTTGGGGGCCTCACACCCTACCTACCTACCTACCTACCCACCCGCCCCCTGCATAAAAATTATCATACCTCCTGTCACCTGCAGGTCAGTCGTCCACAGCAAAGTGGCTTAATCCTATTGGAGGAATTTCAGGTGTTAAGTTAAAGTTTACTCGTGTGGAAAACAGCAAAAAGTAAATGATTTTATTTGGAGGTCATAGAGTGTTGGGGACAGATAAACTGACAGTGTTGTGTAAGATAAGAGCTTCATGCTTGAAATGTAAACCTTCTTAACACTCGGATCCAGATTTGCTGTCCTTCAGCTCGTTATCCCTGGCTGAGGTCAGAGCTCCTCTGATCTGATCTGTACAGTTAACACACAGCCAGGTTAAACAGGATTCAACGGCGAACTTTAATTCAGCCTGGTCTCTGAGCAGATTAAAGCTGGATTTCCTTACTGGAGGTAAACAAGAACTGATTTAGGTTTTCTGAAATCCCTCCATCAACCAGTAGATGTGATGACTTTAATAGACCTTCATAAACAAGATGTTACAAGGATTAAAGTTCAGTCCGGATCACATGAGGAGCTGCTTTTATGAGGGACGACAACATATTGGGTTTAAAGGTCGGTTTGTTGTAATCACATGCTGCACCTGATGCTCACACATCCACTCTCTGCAGACCCAGGCGGTCTCAGATTTATGGGATGAGTAAGAAGTGTGACAGAAAACCTTGAAGCAGAACAAAATAGAGGAAAATCTGAGCTTTTTGTTCATGTTTTCTTTGCAGTCACAGATCCAGAACATCATGATAATGTTCTCCTGGCAGAGAGACAGGAAGGTTCAGGATCTGATGAATCCAGATGAAAATGTATCCTCCTGCCAGCGTTTGGGATCGTCTCGGAGATTGTCATCGATGCACAGATTCAAGTCTCGACCTGCAGCGCTCCCAGAGGCGCTAACTGCAGCGTCAGTAGAGCTGCTCAGGTGTACTTAGCATCACAGAGAAATATTAGTCTCTGCTTCCTGTCAACAATACAGGCTGTTAACTCGTATGCAAAGTAAAGAAGTGAATTTCATCTTTTTTGGCACAAGGACAGACTGGGTGTGGTCCTAAATATTTAAAAAGGCAAACATTGCTGATTCTGATTCTGATAAATCCCAGCCTCTCTGGTGGGGCTGCAGAAGCAGACAATCATGCAACTGCAAGAACGGTTGCAACAAATCTGCGTTTTCTGTGCCACTGTTACTCATCTGTGACCTTTTTTTATCTTCAGCGTCATCATCAGTATCAGGTGGGAGAAACTAATGCAATCAGACTCCATGTTTGGTAAGAAAAGCATTGATTCCTGACACCTTGGGGTAGAACAACCAACCGTTATTGCACTCTAAACAGTACTTTGCATACACTGATATTGAGATATATTTTTAATATTTCCTGCAGCCATGCTCTCTCAGAAAGTTTGCTCTGAAGCTTCCAATTCAGCAGCAACAATGTGGCTTTCATCTCGACTGTGGAACACCTATTGCAGAGTAGCTGGGTGGTTCCTAGTGGCTTCGTTGTCCGCTCCATGTGAGCGTTTGTGGAGGTTGCTGCAGGAATATGGGGGTGGGAGTAACTTTATGGGGTATTCAGTCCTTGTATGTGGAAGAGCCAGGTCCATTTTCTCATCACAAAGTCAGTCTTGTCCTCCATGAAGGTTGGACTCCTCTGACTCCGCTCGCTGTCACTGATGCTTTTTGTGGTGTTCATGGACAGGATTTTAAGGTGTGGTTGTGGATGGTGTCAGGTTTGGGAACTTTAAGTGTCTCATCTTTGCTTTTTGCAGATGATGTAGTTCTGTTGGCATCTTCAAGTTGTGTCTCTCGCCGTGCATCAGAGCAATTTACAGCGTGAAACACCCAGAATCAGAGTCCGCTCTTCTAAGTGGTTCCAAACTTGGATTGGACCTGGAGGGAGCAATCCAGGTCAGGAATTAGTCTCAAGTATCTTGGTTTCTTAACCACAGATGAAAGATCATGTGCTCTGATCTGTTGTGAAGACTGGATCTGAAAGGGAAAGTTTTTAGCTGCGTCCCCATCATATTAATGGAGGGATGGATGGATAATCACAGTTCGAATGGGTCTTTTACCAGCAGTTAGACTATGGAGGTTTGAATGAAAATGACACTTGAGATAAGATCTACATAAGACACCATCACAAAACATTAGACTTTGATGCGTTTCCAATGAAATATTTAAATATGACTGAAGAAAAGCTGATGATTCCCAGTGATGATATGGAGCCACATGTGGGGTAAGGGAGCATGGCAGATTGCAGTTATTGCAGGAAAATCGCAGGTGGGCGTTTTGGTTTCCATCAATACAAAGCAAATCTGATGAAGTCATGCATCTGATGATACTGCAGAGTGTGTAAGGTTTTATTTAGGGATGATTGCAAAAAGAAAATACTCCAAAGTAAAAAGCTAAAACTAGTTTTTGTGGTTTTTGGTCATTTCAGATTTCTATTTTCTTCAGGCGTCTCGTTACCAGATCTTATAAAGCAAATCCTGAAATTATAACAATTCCTTTAACTTCCTGGTGTACAATTATGGAAGGTCAGAATATACTACTGGCAAAGTTAAAGATGTTTGGATCCACAAAATGAGACGGCTGTAAAAACATCGAACTTATTTCAGTCATTGTTAAATCTGTGCGTGCAGGTTGTGTGAAACATGCAGCCCAGTGTGAGAGCAGCTGCGGAGCTCGTTCTACGTGTTCAGGCTTGTTGAACACGACTCTTACTGAAATCCCTGTAGGTCCTCGGAAATTTGGTGCGCTTACAGTAAGACGCGTTCCATCTGCACAGATGGCTGTTCAGCTTTTAGCGGATGGGTGTGTGTCAGAGCTGAGAAGCTGCAGCTTTGATCAAACTGTATCATGACTGATTACAGCTTCATTTGGTACAAGTACTGATGTTGGAAGAACCAAAGAACAGGAAGTGTAAACCAGAGGGACCTGCTCACAAGCATGCACATGTCACAAATGTTCCTATAAATACATGCAAGAGTTCACACAGGTATATTTGGCTGCAGAGCTACTGGCTGTGTGAAATATGTTGATCAACTTATTGATCCGAATGCATGAATGCTTCAGGAAACTGTTTAATTTCTACAGTTCTTTATAAGCTGAGGAAAGTGGCAGCAGAGCTAAATTTAATTAAAATGAAGTAATACATCAATATTCTATAAAAAAAACATAAATGATCAAGGTGATTCCAGAAATTAGCAGGAACATGTTTGTTGATGACAAACTGGGAGGTTTAATGGCTCCAGTACAGTGATTAATGAATCTTTATGGATTGTCTGCTCTGAGCTGGAACTTCCTGTCATTGCACTGCCACTTCCTGCTGCATTGTTGCCATTTCTGAGTGTATGTTGCAGGCAGGCCATTGTTCTCCTGCTGCCCACCTACTCTGTGTGCACGCCTGTTTGTTTCCGTGAAATTCATCCACCCTCCTCCTCTTCTTCCTCCGTCTGCTCTCAGAGAGGAGGGCTGTCCATGTGTGCTGGGAGAGAGGGTGGTTTGTGTCGGCCCATCCAGGGGAGGGGTCTCAAACATACACACAGCGGGCTCGGCAGCACCGGGGGCTGAAGGGTGCCATTATCCACCAGGCTCAATGGGAGCTTTGTGTCGCCAGCCTCAGTGGGCCGGTGGGGAGAGAGGCGGGGCGGCGAGTAGAACCCTGTCATAATGTTTTTCAACAGGAGGTGTATGTGTTTTTATTCTGATTATATTCTGGTAAATCAGTAAATTACCTTTTTTAAATCAGATTGTTCCAGAATATCCAGTCCATGTTGCTCCCGTACTTCTGAGTTAGCAGCGCGGTTCTGTTTGGGTCGTCATTAATCTTCTGGTGTCGATTCAGTGATGCAGCCACCAATCATTTCCATCATTGAGGTCTGGACGTGGACATTCTGTTGTAGATTTGATGCTGTGTTTGGTGCCATTGTCCTGATTCTGACCCAGTTTGGGCCAAGCTTCAGCTGTCAGACAGAAGGCCTCCCATTTGACTCTAGAATACTTTTCTAGAGGAGTTCATGGTCGACTCAATAAGGCAGGCCCAACAGCTTGCATGCAGTGTTTGTGCTAAAATGCTGTTTGGGTCGCTCCAAACATGCTTCATTCAGAACTGTCCAAACCCAAGTAAAGTGTTCATAGTCTCTTATGAGAGACACTTTCTCCTTCGACCCCTGCCAGTGTCAGACTTGTTTAATCTTTTTCCGTCATAAACTTTAACCTTTAACATGCCTGCTGAGGCCTGTCGAGTCTGAGATGGAGCTCCTGTGGGTTTTGTTGCATCTCTGATGTTGGAGTGAATTTTCCTGAGAAGACTGGCAGCTGTCTGAAGTGCTTCCTGCTTGTAGACTAATGGCTGCTTTAACCCTTTCTAGATTGATGGACCCCATCAGTTATTTCTCTAAGGTTATTGCTGATTTCTTTGCATCTTGGCGTTGTGTTAACACATGCCTGTGTGCTCCAGAGCAGCTCACACTGATCACTTCATCAGATGCTTTATTTAACGCTGCCTGCCTGTTGCTTTGCCACTAAAAGCATAAAAAGGCTGCAAGTGTGTCCTCAGCTTTTCCTCATGATTTTATTACCAAGCAGGACTCCTTCAAATATTTATGGGAATATTTTTCTCTTTAAATGACATGAGTGAGATCCCGCAGAGTTTATCCGTGTGTTTTGGCACATTGGTTTATTGTTTTTGAGCCGTGGCGTGACAAAGCTCTCCGTCTCTGGCCCGCATCCGTGCCACGAGCTCCCTGAAAACATCATGATTTAAAACACATTTTTTAAAGAATGCAGAGGAACGTAGAGCTTCCCACCGACTGCTGGTGTGTATGACCTGTAATGGTGGGCATCTCTTAGCAGATGTCTGTATTTAGGTTACTTGATTACAGATCTAATGTTCTGGATTTGTTTGTCTGCTTTGGCAGCGCCTCTCCTCACTCGTGGTCGCTGATTAAAAACACGGTGCAGATGAGTTTATCGTTTCTGTGCAGAGATGAAATGATTTCAGAGGCAGTTTTACCTGAATGATGCAGAGAAGAAAATGTTGCCTGCAGTGGGGTTACATCTGACCTATAATGCTTAGTTTCAGTGTTAATTATGCTGTTATGTCGTCGTATTGAAGCTTTCACGTAGTCCCTGCTTCTCCCTGAAGTTCATTTTTCTTTTGAACTCAAAGTTGAATTACTACCATAAAACAGGATGATCCATACCCTGAATAATCAGTCATTTTCTTTTTTATTTAGACGTTCACGGCCTGGTGCAACTCCCACCTGCGGAAAGCCGGCACGCAGATCGATAACATCGAGGAGGACTTCAGAGATGGGCTCAAACTCATGCTGCTGCTGGAGGTCATCTCAGGTATGTTCTGTGCAGAGGCTGGCTCCTCAAAGCCTTCTCACTCAGAGGAAAAGAGTTCGTTAAAGATGCTTTGCTCTCAGTGTTGATGAAAGAAACCTGTTCCATTGTCCAAATGTTTAAATCCATCCACTCACCTACACATTCATCCACCTGTCTGTCTGTCATCCCTCCCATCCATTATTTGATCAGTTTGTCCCTTCATCTACCCATCCATCCGACTGGTTGTTTGTCCATAAATCCATTCATCCTTTTGTCCATCACCGTTGGTTTGTTCTTCTAACATCAGTTTGTCCCTTTTTAATCCTTCTGTTCTTTGGTTTATACGTCCAATTGTCTACTGTCCAACCCTTAGTCTTTATCAGTCCATCGTCGGTCTATCCATCACTCATTTGACCCACCAACCATCCATTTTTCCAGCCTCTTGTTTCTTCATATTTAAAGCCTGACCTCTGTAGAAACGTCTGCAGTATATTTCCTGAACATTTGAATTTAGACTCTTTAAAAATGGACCAAAATAGATCTGCTGAGTCAGAAAATCAAAGTCTGGAGAAGTTTGGAATTTAGACATTAGAAGTTGTGTAGGAACCCTGTGGCTTTCTCTCTCACATTCACTTCATTTTTGAGTGGTGCCGATGTTGCCGCTGTAACTTTAGCTTCCCTGACGGAGCGCTGGTTGTGCTGAGCGTGCGGAAACGTTCGCAGGAGCTAACTCCAACCCCCTCCACCCCTTCTTCACGTCTGTTCCTCTGTGTCTGCAGGCGAGCGGTTACCAAAGCCGGAGCGAGGCAAGATGAGGGTGCACAAGATCAACAACGTGAACAAAGCTCTGGACTTCATCGCCAGCAAGGGAGTCAAGCTGGTGTCTATTGGAGCAGAGGGTAAGAATGTGTTGAAGCAAACCGAGCTGGTTCCGGATAAATAGATGCACATCTCTCCAAATACCGCGATGTTACTGCTGGTGGGTTTCAGATGAAGGCCTGTAGAAAAAGGTTCATGAGGTGGAAATGCACATCCAAACCACTTGGACCAAGTTAAATCCTAAAACAAGCCCTCATGTTCCAAGGTTTAGGATTCAGATACCCTGTCTTACAGATTATTCCACTCGCTGTTTTATGAAGTACGGTTCAGAACCGTAAACTTCAGACTTCTTCTAAGCTACCAGAAGAAGTTGCCACTGTTCCAATGCTGCATTCAAAGTCTGTTCGGAAAACTCACTTTTTTACAACTTGACTCTAAACATGTTTTTATTGGTGAACTCGCTGGTCCAGTTCTAGATCGAACTCCTCCTGGTTTTAACCACATGGACGACCAGTACCGACCACATCGGCAATAAAACACAATGAATAAACTGATCAGTAAAATAACTTCCATGCAAACAGAAACAGGGTTATTAAAATGTATTTTCTATTTTTGTCGTGTTCATCAGTTCAGCTTCCTGTTATCTTGCAACTCTTCTCCTCCTGGCAGTAAAATGAGGGATTTTCTGTTTAACATTTGCTTGTTTTGCATTTCTTTGTTTCCCATTTACTTTTTCGCTGTATCGTTGACTTTTTTGTCTGTATTTTGTCCTAAAATTATGTTTACATCGTATTATTTAATTCTCTTCCTTTCACTGCTCACCAGCTTGGGTTATTGACGTCGTTCCAGTTTATTTTGCTTCTGTTTCTCCTCCTGCTGCCAGGATCGACTCCTTTGTGTTGACGAAAAGATGATTAGCCTGTGAGCTTAGTAAAGATGCCTAAATGAAGAAATAATAATTAGAATTAAAGGGCTGTTTTATTATTAATTTGGCATGTCTCTGCTCTCTCCTTGAAATACAAAAAGCTGTGTGCAGCTTCATGACCTGAAATATTGGCCCAAATCGTAGTGGACAGGGTTAAATGGGGATAAATGGGATTCAGCCTCACGCCTCTCCGAGTTTGAGTGATAAAACTGATCCAGGACCAGACAGCCGTATCACACTGAGGTCATTGTGTGTGTTTTTGTGAATGCTAGAGGACGGTGACCTTTCTCCCTCTCTGCCAGGACAACCATTACATTCCTGCAGGATGACGCAGCTGTTACTAGTTGTACTTGAAGAGAAAGAAAAAACATGGCGGCCCATCCTGAACACGCTCTGAGTCTGGCCTTCAGTGAAAGCAGCCCACTAAAGGTCATCAGCTGGAAAACAGCCTGAGAAAAACGCCAACAGACAGATGGAAGGAGGAGGAGCGGAAAACCGAGGGATGAAGATCCCTCCTGGACTGTTTTGAATGCTGCTTAGTCCAGATCTCCGTTTGATCTGCAGGAGTTTCAGCCCAGCCTCTTTTACTGAAGGAATGCAGCTTTGAGTGGAATTAAAAAAATTAAAATTGACAGCAAACCTGAGGAATGTAGATACACAATGAACAGTATTTGGGTCGAGTTCACAGTTGACGTCTGGTGAGAGTGTGACTGATAGGCCGAGAAGATAAAAGAGGTGAAACTATGAGAGGAATCTGACCCAAACTACATGTTTGCTCTCTGACCAGCCGTCTTACGTTCCCTGCAGGGAAAACTGGGATTAACATGTTTACAATGAAAAACCTTAGTTATATTTTCCCTCAGTCAAAACATTTTTACCTTTTTAAGAATTCAGAAATTCATTTTAGTTGATTTCATGTTTTTCTTTAAGCTGTAAAACTTTAACAGATAAATCTTTCAATAGATTTGTGTCATAAGATTGTAATAAACACCAGTGATGGATGAGGTTCACTGACTCTGACTTTGCTTCATGCAGAAATCGTTGATGGAAACGCCAAGATGACCCTGGGAATGATCTGGACCATCATTCTCCGCTTTGCCATCCAGGACATCTCTGTTGAAGGTACTGCTGCGCTGACAAAGTTCAATATTTTTGGTCCCTCATCTCAGAAAGTGAAACTCATATATTATGTAGATTTATCACACTTGGGGTGAAATATTTCAAGCTTTTATTTCTTGCAATTTGGATGATTATGGCTTACAGATGATAAAAACCCAAAATTCGGTGTCTCAGGAAATTAGAATCAGTGCAGCGTGACTTGGAGATCAGCCTGTGGTTCTGCTGAGGTGTTCTGGAAGCCCAGGTTGCTCAGGTCATCTGCATTGTTGGTTCTGGTGTCTTTCCTTTTGACAGAACTCCAAAGATTATCTATGGGGTTCAGGTCAGTCCACTTTGCTGGCCATTCAAGCAAAGTAACACCATGGTTATTGGACCGGCTTCTGGTACCGTTGGCTTCTGTAGCAATGACCTTCTGTGGCTTTCCCTCCTTGTGGAAGGTGTCCATGACTGTCTTCTGGACATCTGTCCAGTCAGCAGTCTTCCTCATGATTGTGTCTCCTACTGGGTCCTTTGCAGGTGTTTGGAGTTAGGTTGGGGCGCCACAAGTCTCCAACCTTTAACTTTTTCACAATATTCAAATTTTCTTATACAACAATATTTGGATTGTCATTCTCCATAAGCCTTGATCATCAAAAGTACAAGAAATCAAGTCTTAAAATGTTTCACTCTGTAATGAATCGATATGAGTTTTCTGAAGAGGGACAAAAACCTTTGAATGTTTTCGCGATGTTCTAAAGTTTTTTAGAAGTAGCTGTAATGTGCGTAAATGTCAGTATCAAAGAGATGAATTCAAGCCCAAGCTTTGGGAAAATCATTCCCTGCAGTCGTTTTAGCAGCTGGTATCAGAGGTGGTGAGGCATCAATCCTACAACATTTCTATACTAAAAAAGTATTCAAATCTAAATCAATATTACCAATAAAGGGTCACTTTATTTTCAGCATTGTGCAAATATTAGCTACAGTTAACGTTCTTCTCTTCAGCTCTGGTCGACCTCCGTGTGTTCAGCACCTCCATCAGAAGGTCCATTTAGCAGACCTTCTGATGGAGGTCGACCATTTTTTAATCCTTATGATAATAATGATATTTTTACCAGCACATCAGTTACTTAAACTCTTTTCCTAAATTCATAAAATGCTGCAAGTCTTCCCCCTCTCCTCACCGCCACTAGTGCTGCAAATTAAAAAATCTTAACCAAAAGATTAGGTACAAGGAAATCGCACCATAACGACCAGGGAAAATGCTTGAAATGAACTCTTAACAGCTCTGCTACCAGTGAGGGCTTTGTTGTATTTATACATTTTTTTTAACCTGAGCATTAAATTTCACACATAAATGCAGATTTTAGAGCTTATTGTAGCAAGCAGAATGAAAAACAAGCTGTTCCCAGTCACACAGCGAGGTGAGAAGCGGTGGAGAAACGCCAGGATAAGGCAGGCCTGACCTACATGGCTGCTCAGGGAGAATGACTATAAAGCAAAACTGTTCCTGCTGGTATTTTCTTTCATTAATGCATTCAAGGGGAAGAATTGTATCATTATTTCAGACACAGCTTTGGATTTTGGTGTTTGCTTCAGTGTTAAGTCATAATTACGTTTAACAACCAGACCTGCAAATTGACGCCATATGGACCTCACGTCCTGCTCCTGTGTGATGGTCATCACTGGGTGTCTCCTATACGTACTACGGTTTGGATCAGCGTTGGAAATAAGTTGATAATTAGGGCAGATGGTAAATGTTTTTACGATGTTTGGTTGAACATTGAGAGAAATTACTTGCCGGGGTTTTTTTTGGCTGACTGCTGAAATACACCAGATCGATAGTCCAGTCCTGGAGAGCTACTACCCTGCAGCCTGATGCATCCCTCCACCAAAATGCCTGGATCAAATGATTGGTTCGTTACCAGACCTCTGGAGTTCAGCCATCTGATTCAGCAGGAGGAACACATCTAAAAGCTGCAGGATAGTAGTTCTCCAGGACTGGACTTGGACACCCCTGCTCCAGATGAATGACCCAGTTCACTGTATTGACACATCATTATATGGACACTGCTAATGAAGACCATGCCTTCTCCTCTACCTCACTGCAGAGACCTCTGCCAAGGAGGGTCTCCTCCTGTGGTGCCAGAGAAAGACGGCTCCATACAAGAACGTGAATGTTCAGAACTTCCACATCAGGTAACTCCAACGTGTTCTTCAGGGTCTGACTGTTCTCGGCCGTTTCAGGTCGCTGGTGTTGCTTTTAGATCCAAACTGTTACGTCTTTGTAAAATAGTTCAAACAAGTCACAAGAATAATATTTTAGAGCTTGGAAGTTCTTTGCAGTGACGACATAAAGTCTTTGTAATTAGTTGGCCAGTTCCTAATGGAAACAGGCAATAAACTGGTCTGTTATGAAAAATCAAGATACACATTCTGCAGTAATTAATTAGCTCGAAAAATTAAATTTTTCCCCAGACAATATCTGCCTGTAGTTCTGTAGAAAGAGTGCCACCTGCTGGAGACACCTGAGCATTTTCTGCTGCTCTGATGTCAGAACTTGTTCTTGGTAGTAAATAAACACAGCAAAACATTGTTTATATGCAGCAATTTAATTAAGATGGTGACAGTTTTGATGTTTGTTGTTCATGTAGATCTAAAGTAAGACGTCTAATGTAAATATACAATAAGAAAATAGTTTGAAAATGTTTGAGTTGTATGCATTCTGCCATCAGCTGGAAGGACGGTCTCGCCTTCAACGCTCTGATCCACAGACACAGACCCGATCTCATCGACTATGATAGCCTCAGAAAGGTGGATCAAACTCAGACCGTTCACAGCGTTTCTTTTACCTTTCTTAAAAATAAAAACGATACTTACAAACGTGTTTGTGTCTCCTGTCTGTCAGGATGATCCCGTAACTAATCTGAACAATGCCTTCGAGGTGGCTGAGAAGCACCTGGACATCCCCAAAATGTTGGACGCTGAAGGTATGTTTGCAGACCTGTATGCTCTGTGTTCCCACAGCAATCCACAGTGGAGGCTATGTTTTCATGGCACAAAAAAAGACGACTGGGGACAAAAGTCTGAGTCTTTGCCAACAATGCAAATCATTCTGAGAAAGTTTCCTTAATTATTAACTGTTTGAGTTTGCAGAAAATACTTGAGCCTGTTCAGATGTTTGCTGCTGCTCTGCATGTGACTGCAGTTGTATTCTGGCCTGATTTTTCAGTAACGTTAGGACTGCTGGGGGGTGACCAGTCCAACCATTTTCTCTGCATTTTATCCCCTAGTTGATCCACATGTCCACAAGACTGTGGACATGTGGATCAAACCCAGGTCACAGTCTTTTCTTGCTAGCTATGTCCATACACAAGAATGTAGAGAAGCAAATTTCAGCAGAATACCAACTAAAAATAGATTAAAAATGTTAGACGATGCATTCCTGTACAAACCTTTACCTTCATGAAGGAATACAAAAACATATACACTATATGGCCAAAAATATTCACTCATCCATCCAAATACTTAACACCAGGTGATTTAATCACCTACCTGGCCACAGGTGTATTAAAGCAAGAACCTAGACATGCAGCCTGTTTCCACAATCATCAGTCTGTGACCTCACAAATGTGCTTCTGGAAGAATGGTGAAACATTCCCATGAACATGGTCCTTCTCAGAAGAGTTGAAGCTGTTATACGTCTAATGGGTGGGACAAGGTCAAATTGAATCCTATGGATTAGGGATGGGATGTCACTTAAGTTCATATGCGAGTCGAGGCAGATGAATGAATACTTTGGCAATATAATCAGATTTTCTCATCGTTAAATTCCTGATCTGCAAGATGCAAATCCTCACGTTTGATTTCTCACCCGTCAGAAACTTTATCAGCCTTCTAGGATTTAATAACGCGCCTAACACAAACCTGATCTTTGGCCAAATCCCATTTCCTTCTGTTAAATGTCAAGGTTACAAGTATTCCTAAGTGAAGGTGGGTTCTTCTTTATTCTTTACCAAACATAATGCATCTGAAATCACCAGTAATATCATAATGGAAGGTTTTCCTCCTATCATGCAGCATTAGACATCAGGCAGTTTTTAGTCCTACCAGTTAAATATTTGATTAAAAGCTCAAACCCTTTAGTTTCTTTTTTTTTTTTTAAACAAACATTGCAACATATACTGGTACAGTTGAATAAAATGGGACTCAGTGTTTTGGTTGGGATCTGGTCATCCTGCAGTGTAATGGTGATGTGCATGTGAATGACGCTGCTGAATGCACAGTTTGGTCTGTTTGTTTGCAGATATGATGTCTCCAGGACTAATCTTTCTTTATTATGTTGGAGATGTAACCATCTGCTTTTATCTGTCTTTGTTTGTCATTAATTATACATGCAGTATATTTTTCCACCCTGTGACATGTTTTCAGTGTTCCCAGCCCCTCTGTCTGTAGTCTAATGCCTGTTTGTGTCCGATTAGACGTCCTGCCTGTATTTTTATACCTGTGTCTGTGTTCATAACCACGGTCTCCCCCTTATAGACATTGTGAACACTGCTCGTCCAGATGAGAAAGCCATAATGACTTATGTGTCCAGTTTCTACCATGCATTCTCTGGAGCACAGAAGGTACCCACTGACCTGACCTTTGACCCCCTTTTACTAACAACATGCTGCTTCCAGTCCAGCATGGCCTGACTCGCTCAATGTGGATGCTGCACATGTTGGGACACAAACACACGGTCAGCATTGATCAAGCTAAACTGGTTCTGAAATGAGTCTGCAGACTGGAATAGAACAGGACCTGCAGAAAAAGATGTGCTGCATAAATCTGTTGGTGAGATTTGAGCACCTGTCTGTCATATTTGTGAGCCTTCATGATTAGAAGTTAGATTTCTTCCTTTTTAAAAGCTTTTAGGCTTATTTTAGACAGTTTTAGTCTTTTTCATTTCACGAATCATAGATTGGTTTGAGTCAAGAAGATTTAAAGTCCTAAAAATAAATGATTATTGCTTTATGATCGTTGGGGACAGATATGAACTTTTATTCAGATACCCGGTTCAGCTTTCTTCTCTTGTCACCCACATATGAACAGAATTATTTATTGGCCATCTGGATTTTGAATTTTGTTATTTTATGGCTGTAGAGTTCAATAATTTGTAGTTTTTTCCAGGACAATTTCAACTCAGTTTTTGGCAGTTAGTCCGTATGACTGTGTGCTTTTTGACTGCGCGATAACAGTTTAAAGGGCAAAACCAAAAAAAAAAAAACATGCCCAATTCGGTCTGTGCTGGCAGGATTGTAATAATGTTAAAGGGTCACTTTGAAGCAGACACTAATATCTGGTGGTCAAGCTGAGGAAAAAAACACAAATTACCCAGGATTCCTTTTTATCCTAGTAAAAGAAATCCAAGGTGATTAGATCCCGGCACTTTCGGTAGAAATGGGGCTGTTGGGAGGAGATTCTGGGGAAGACCAAGGACTCACTTGATGGATTATATGTCCCTTCTTTCCTGGGAACGGGTCAAGGATGCCCAGGGGAAGTTGGGAAATGTCTCTGGGCAGAGGGATGTTGGGTTTCCCAGCCTAACCCATCATTTTGACCTTTGGCGTAACATTTCTGTTTTGTATTTGAAAATATTTTGAAAATTGGTAGCTCACTAGTTAGATTGGCTAAAGTGTTTTTTGTTTTGTTGGATTTCCAAATAGTAAATGTAGCACCTGAACTCAGTTTGGTACCAGTCACAGAATGCACTGGTGTCTGGAGGTAGTGGATATCTTTCTCCAGTTCCCCTGAAGACCTCATGAATTCACAACATATTAAATAATCTGCAGACTCATTCTGGTTGATTCCTTAGATGTGTGTGTTTGTGTCCCAGCCTCTAAAGCCTCTCTGATGCCCTTTCCCTCAAGGTGATAGGAGTTTTGGGAAGAAGCTGAAGCTGTGGACCTAGCAGGGTCCACCTGACTGTCCTGTGCTGGGGACAGGAAGCTAAGAACTTTGGGTGTTTTCAGCTTTGGCTTTACTCTTTCTGTTTTACCTTTCTTTCTCTGCCCGTCTCTGTTCTGCTGGGGGATATCTTTAGACATCGTGGGTACTCTGAGGCCGGATGAGAAGGCCATAATGACCTATGTCTCCTGCTTCTATCACGCCTTCTCTGGCGCACAGAAGGTGAGCTCCTCATGCTTCGAAATCACACTAACACCTCAACCCAGCTGAGATAATCCTTCAAAACCCCACAGGGTTTCCATCAGTCAGCAAAGAGGTTTTATCACAGACAGTAACTTTTTTTTATATATATTATCAGAACATGGCTTTGGGTGTCTTTAATGCTAGTGTATGTTCTTCAAAGTAGATTTGTAGATTAATTGAGAAACATGATGGGAACTCTGTGAAACAGCATAATCTCTCAGATTTTTCAGTTTCTGGTCTTTGGACGTCAGCTGAGTTTTTCACACAGTCTGGCCTGTTTTTAAATTTCCTTTTTTTCCAGGCTGCCTTTTTTTTTGGGTGCCTGAGACGATGTGCAGACCAGTTTGTTGTTGGAAAACACTGCTGACGACTCCGTCTTCTCTGCTGTTAACATTTTTAAAACAAGAATGAATATTTATCAGTTAGACACTGAGTTTATTTAGGACTTTGTAAGATAATATGGGATAAAAACCCAAAGTAGAGGTTTGTAAATGACAGTTTGATAATCTTGTTGAAGTCTGTGTACTGTCTTGTCTTTTATTCCAGTGGTAGAGTTTTATCCTAGCCAGACGCACTGATGTGGACTTCAGCGTTCCATAAATCTGTAACTAGATGAATGGATTGGTTCCCAGGTTTTGATGGGAGACGCATGGAGTTTCGACACACGGACTGATTTTTGGCACTTTGAACTAATCAGCAGCAGCAGTTGCATGCTATTGGTAGCTAAATGCAGCTCCTTATTTAAGCTAGTTTCAGGTTTGTCACTTTTTTAAAAATTAACTGCCTGCGTGTGGAATATTTTTTGCACAAAAATAAAAGGAAGTGTAGTTACTCAAAGCCAGGGGTACTAATCTAGAACAGCTGAGTTTTGTGACTGTGATGTCCGTCTGCTGGAAATGATGTTTGAATAAACAGAGCGGAGTTTAGTCACTACAAATGTTTCCTGATAGGCCGAGACAGCCGCCAATCGTATCTGCAAGGTGCTGGCTGTCAACCAGGAGAATGAACAAATGATGGAGGACTACGAGAAGCTTGCCAGTGATGTGAGTATACTGCATGTCAGCACCATTCATCATACATTACATACATTCCTTAAACATGTTTTTATATTTTGTGGGGTCGTATTTCACTTTTAATGCAGCTGCTAGAGTGGATTCGTCGGACAATCCCTTGGCTGGAGAACAGAACCCAGGAGAAGACTGTAAAAGACTTGCAGGCCAAACAGGAGGACTTCAGAGACTACCGCACAGTGCACAAGCCACCAAAGGTACAGTATCAAGCTTCTTTATTACTTTGAGCTCATTGAAAAGCAGTGTCTTGACTATTTTGTGTCTCCTTAATATGATCAGTACTGCAATGATCTGATCCTGTTCCCAGGTCCAAGAGAAGTGTCAGCTGGAGATCAGCTTCAACACTCTGCAGACAAAACTAAGACTGAGCAACAGACCTGCCTTCATGCCGTCAGAAGGACGCATGGTGTCTGTACGTTGACTTGCATTACGACTCCTGAATGACCCTGAAGGATGGCTCGGGGTTAAGCTATTCATGGTTTATCTGTATGAAATTAACCAACATGAGAAGCAAAGCATGAATCTTTAATAAAGCATGATTTCAGCTGTAGCATAAACATGCACACGGTTAAAGCCCACAGCTAACGCCCACTGCTAAAAGTAATGTACAATACTATCTAGTGTTAACATGCTAACATGAAGGTCTAATAATAAACCTTACTGTTTGTATTAGCATGCTTAGCCTAATATCCACGGCAAAGATCCGATGCTAACATTAGCTTTAACATGCTTATGCTAACATCCACAGTTAAGGGCCAGTGATGACAATAACATACAATGCAAACATCTTTGTTATGAATGTTAGCATGCTAACAATAAAACCCACAGCTAAAATCAAACGATCATCTTTAACATTTTTATTAGCACACTGATGCTAGTGTTCAAAAATAAACACTGGCCAGTGCTAATGCTAACTTCCAATTAAGTATTGACATATATAAACTAACATCTACAGTTAATCATTACTTTTGAAATTTGTAACGTATGCAGCTTAGTCTTCTACGTAGTGAATGCTTAATTAAATGAGAAAATGATTTCAAACACAACTAAGATTTTACCTAGCTTCATGGTTTCATTTAGCCGTTGTCGTTTAATCTAACTAGCTTGAGGGAGAAGTTATCTCATAGAAAACACCTTGTTTTGGTTTCACTATTTTCATTGGCTTCCTGGAAAATGGATTCCAGGCCAGTCCTATTGATAATCGTTAATAAACATGTTAAAAATATTTCATTTTAAATGCATTAGATTAGGAGTGTCTTAGATTAGCTTTAGCTTTGCTCTTTCCAAAATGGCCAAGTGCAACAAAGGAAACATCACAGTTAATAAACTGTTGTAGATTACAGAATAAATTGTTTGCCTTTATTAAATGTGTGTTGTTTGCTCCTAGGATATAAACCTAGCGTGGCTCTCCCTGGAGGGAGCAGAGAAGGGCTACGAGGAGTGGATCCTCAGCGAGATCAGGCGTCTGGAGAGACTGGAGCATCTGGCTGAGAAGTTCCACCAGAAGGCCGCCATCCATGAATCCTGGACCGACGGTATGATAACCATATGTTAAATGTTTTTTTGTTTTTTTTTCTTGAAGTTGTTGTATGTATTTACATGTGTGGATATTTCTTTGCAAAGCAAGTGTTGCTCTTTTCTCACGTCATCAAAGACTCTATCAAAGGGAGAACGTCCGGTTTAAATCTGTCGGTAGGTTAAGTTAATGAATTATTTTAAACACGTGCAGGCAAGGAGGCCATGCTGACCCAGAAAGACTACGAGACCTCTACTCTGTCGGAAGTGAAGGCGTTGCTACGGAAACACGAGGCCTTCGAGAGCGACCTGGCGGCCCACCAGGACCGGGTGGAGCAGATCGCCGCCATCGCGCAGGAGCTGAAGTAAGCTGAAGGAAATGTGAAGGGTTTAAACACACATCCTTAATTATTCTGAGGGCACTTTAGCAGATGTTGGTCTTCGTGTTTAACAGTGAACTGGACTATTACGATGCCGCCAGCGTCAACGCTCGCTGCCAGAAGATCTGTGAACAGTGGGACTCTTTGGGATCCCTGACCCAGAGGCGCAAAGAGTCACTGGAGGTAAGACTCTGATTCAGTCCATTATCTGTCAGCTTGAGACATGTCGGTAAATAGCGATAAACTGAAACCGGGTTTCATAGAAGTATGAAGTTTACGGAGTGGTATGATGGAAAGAGGTTTTTTTCTGCCTGAACGATCCGAGCTTCATACAGTTCTGGTTAGAAGTTTACATCCACTCATCACAGCCATGAATGTTGTTCGCTTTGAGCTGTTAATGATTCATTTCCTTTTTCCTGGGTGGCCCGATTTTACAATAAACAACTTCAGTAAAGGTTAAAAAAAAAAGCTTTTGGGAGAACATTTATGATGGATTTTCTCTAATTCACACATTTTCATCTTAATGTCTTAACGGGTTGTTGTCTAGATAGATATTTTGTCATGTTTCAAACCGATGAATGCTCCACCAATGCTCATTCACGGTGGTGGCAGCATCATGCTGTGGGACTCTTTTACTGCCATTGGTACTGATGCAAATGATAAAGTGGGTGGCGTAACAAACTGCCTGCTTGCTTTGCAACTTTACCTCAAACCAATAGTTCAATCCAATATGTCTTCACTTATATATCAGTGTTGGCATCAGGCATTGCTCAAACTGAGTATTAAAATGACATGATTCGTATTGATTCTTAAATATAAATAGCCTAAGCACATTTAATTTGTCATTGTGTCACCAAAACATCGCAACATGAGCCTGTCGTCTTTGTTTCCTGGCCTGCAGAGAACAGAGAAGCAGCTGGAAACGATAGATGAGCTCTACCTGGAGTACGCCAAGAGAGCAGCGCCTTTTAACAACTGGATGGAGGGAGCCATGGAGGACCTACAGGACATGTTCATAGTTCACAATATCGAGGAGATCCAGGTACCTGCAAACTCTGCTCAGCAGAACAGTGCAGTTTGTACAATGTCAGTTTATAGGTAAAATACTTTCACCTGAGGGCGTTTCAGGACTGCAGTCTGGTTCTTATCAAATATTTGCATTCTGAAAACTTTAAATCTGACTTTTTGCCTGGAAAAACTACTTGGAGTTCCCTTTTTAACCAATATTTTTAGAGGTCAGAGAGCCAGAGATAGACTTTGATTGGTTGTTGGCAAGTACAATACTGAGGGGTCAAAATGGCTTTTTGCCATTCATTAAATGGATCGAAATTAAAAGCTCCTCCTGTTTTCAGTCTATTAACTCTTCAACCAACAGCATGCATCTTGTTGCACTTTAAGTGCAAATAGTTTAGGGGCATATGGTTTAGAGCATAAATGGGAAGAGTTTTGTAATTTCTTCATTAATTGAATTCAAAGTTACTACCTTATCAAATAACCTGCAGCACATTTGATTCTCTTCTAGGAGTTATAGACCTTAAAAAGAAAATCCACATCAGCAGGTCCGACCTAAAAAAAAAAAAAAAAAACTGAAATTTTCGCCAAGAAAAACATGATCAGTGCATTTTTGTTCTCACCAATCTGATGCGAGCAGCCAAACTGACCCTTATTACAATTTCTCCTGAAAAACAGATGAAAATAATTTATCGTGAAGAGGATTGAATTAACTTAAGTTTGCTCCATCAGTCGAGAAACAGGGCTGGTAGTTTCTGACCCTCGAGCAGCAGAGTTTCAGTCAGTGCCTAAATGCACCTGATTTCTTTAGCGGACTCTTTGAGCACTTGACGAGCTGAGGAGGTGATTGAACAGTTTAAATCAGTTGTGTTTCAGCAGAAAATCATCTAAAACCTTGTAGGACACAGATCTGGTAGAACAGAAACATCAGATTTTAAAATTTGACAGAAAAATCAATCACATCCATCTGGCAGAAATTAAATCTGGCAGTGTTGAGAATTTTTTTTTTAAATGTCTTTTTTTCTCCTGTTAGGGTCTGATCACAGCCCACGAGCAGTTCAAGTCCACCCTGCCTGAGGCCAACAAGGAGCGCGAGGCTATCCAGGCCATCCAGGCTGAGGTGCAGAAGATCGCCCAGAGCAACGGCATCAAGCTGAGCGGAGCAAACCCCTACACCACCATCACACCCCAGAGCATCGACAGCAAGTGGGAGAAGGTGGGCTGCAGCCTGACGGGTGGCCTTTTTTAAAGCAAACAATAGAATAAAAACTGTTTAGTCGTCTTGGGGTTGATCTGGGGACACATTTTCTGTTTGAGAGACACTGCAGGCGTATTTGTTACTCCTTTTTTTCTTGTATTTGACTTGTTTTGTTAAGTTTGATTCTTTCTCAGGTTTTATCATGTATTTGTCAAAGAATTTTAAGCTGTGAAGATTCCCCACCAAGTGTTAGGGTTAAAGTTCAGTCTGTTTTGTGGCAGAAAACTGGAGCCTGTTGGCTGGATTTTAATTTATTTATGGTTTAGGACCCATACTAGATCACAGAGGTTCTCCAGTGTTCTCACATCTTTACAGAGGAAAAATAAAGACCATTTTGAAATGACCTTTTTGCCCTGCAGCTGCATTTAGCCGAGGATTTCAAGCCTCCCTGTGTGTGTTCTACAGGCGATGGCCATGGTGCCGCAGCGAGATAACGCCCTGCAGGACGAGCTGAACAAACAGAACTCCAACGACTCTCTGAGAGCCACGTTCGCCACTCAGGCCAACACAGTCGGCGCCTATATCCAGGCCAAGATGGAGGTAAGGGATATGAAAACTGCTGATCAATAATTGAAACACTGAGAGGCGCGGCGCTGATGGTGTCGGGGTTAAGCGCGCGACCATATACGGAGGCTACAGTCCTCGAAGCGGCCGTCCCGGGTTCGAGTCGCGGACCCGGCGACATTTGCTGAATGTCTCCCCCTCTTTCCTGTCTGCCTACTGTCAAAAAAATTTTAAATAAAAAGGCCACTAGTGCCGAAAAAATATCTGTGAAACACTGAGCTCAGGGAAAACATTTAACAGTGTTCGAGTTTGTCGTTAACCATTTATCTTCTGTCACGATAGCATTCTGATAAGTCCAGAAACCTCTGATCCCCTCTGATGGTCAGCTGAGGATTGTAAATGCTGCGTGTTTGTGTGTCGGCAGGAAATTGGCAGGATATCCATCGAGATGAACGGCACCCTGGAAGACCAGTTGACCAACCTGAAGGAGTACCAGAAGAGCATCTTGTCCTACATGCCTGAAATCAACAAGCTGGAGGGATACCACCAGCACATCCAGGAGGCTCTGATCTTTGACAACCAGTACACATCCTACACAATGGAGGTACGCTGGAACCATCATGCAACCAGTTTTACTAACTAGCTATAAAGCCTCTTTTATATGACTCAGAATTGAAGTTTACATGTAGAATTAGGCCTAAAAATTTATTTTACAGATTCAGTTTATGCAGTTATGATGTACAGTTGTTATTATGCTGCAGAATATCAACATCAGATTAACTGCAACAAGATTTATTTCATGACCGCTTCATTTTTACACACGCTGATCAGCTGTCGGCCACGTCAGCAGGACAGAGAGAACCTGTGAAAGTCTGACATCTCTCCATCAGTCTAATCAGCAGAACTGGTCTCTGTATGAGAAGCAGATGTGCTTCAAACCATCACTCTCTTCTGCTGGGAAAGGTTCCCTCCAGAGAAAAGTGTGCTGTCATCATTATTTTGCATCAACTTAGCCTCACATGCAGGAAACTGCTGCTACGAATATTCCAGCTGAAAGAACAGTGTTCTGGATCATCAAGAACTTTAAGGTCAGAGGTTCAGCTGCAGGAGAAGCTTCCGCACGTCCAAGAGGAACTACCTGAGGACTGTGTGACGGATTTTCTTTAACACCAGCGCAGAGCTTGCTCAACACTGGCAGCAAGTGTTTGTGAGTGCAATGTTGTGCACATTTGGGCAAGAAGGGCCACAAAGAAGCTACTTCTGTCCAAGAAAAACATCGAGCACAGACTTGGACTGCAGATGGACAGCAGAAGACTGGTTGTTTTCTCTAATGAATGCTCCTTTTTTAGATGTTTGGGACATCTAGAGAAGGAAATGTGAGAGCTACCATGGGTCCTGGAAGGTGCCAACAGCGAGGGGTATCTTCTCATCCTAAGGAGTGGACTTTCTCCCAATTGTACCTAAGAGCCCTAACAGCCCAGAATAAAGAGTTGGATCCAAACATCCTCCAGTAGCAGCTTTTTTTAACAATCCAGGAACAATCTGAGGATCCATGGATTTTCCATGATAAGAGGGCACCGTGTCACACGACTGAAATAAAACCAAGGTGCTCAAAGACCAGAAGTTTTAAACCTGTGCTCTGGAAACTCCCCTGAGAACCTGTAGACAGCTCTCAAAAACCAGCTGGACTCCAAGCTGTACGAGAACAAGAATGGGTCGCATTAGTCCGAACTTGGTTCAGAAAATGATATCCAGCATCTCAGAGGGAGTCACATTAATGAAGATTCAGTCTTTGGATCAATTTGAAATATTTGCTGACAAAACTGATGAAACTGCTTCTCAGAATCTTTAGAAAATACAGTTAATGTTCTACATGTCCTCCTTCCTCCTGCAGCACCTTCGTGTGGGCTGGGAGCAGCTGCTTACCACCATCGCCAGAACCATCAACGAGGTGGAGAACCAGATCCTGACACGTGACGCCAAGGGCATCAGCCAGGAGCAGCTCTACGAGTACCGGGCCTCCTTCAACCACTTCGATAAGGTCAGGGGCCTGAGCTCCTTAATTATCCCTCCTCATTAAGCCCTGCGGCATCAGAGTAGCAGGCAGAGGAGTCAGATCTTGGTTCTGGTATTATTAAAAAAATTCTGCAGTTTTTACTCCACGTTTGCAGAATATCTGATATTTGTGACGTGTTTCAGTTGTGATGAACGTGGAATTTCAGAGTAGTTTATAGTGCAGTATTTCTTTTAAATCTTTGACCATGAGGAAGCTTGCATTGAGGTGAATTGTTTAGTGATTTCTGTTGGAAGTTGGGCCTTTTAATGTAGTAATGTGTGAAATAAGTCACCATTTGGATTTTTAGTAACTATGTGAAGATTTAACCTGAAGTTTTAAGTCTAAATCACGACAACATTTTGTTCTCGGAGATTAATGTTTGGTTTCTGGCAGCATAAATGATTCAGGGCAGCTCAAAAAGTTAGAATATTGTGGAAAAGCTGAATATTTTTATCCCTCTTTTCAGAAAGTGAAACTCGTATAAATCCATCAAACATAGTGAAATATTTCAAGCTGTTATTTCTTGTAATTTTGATGATTATAGTTTAGAGCAGGAAAACCCAAACATCAGTGTCTCATGACATCATCTAATTATCTCCAAACACCTGCCAAGGTTTCCTGAGCCTCTAGATGGTCTCAGTCTGGGTCAGTAGGAGACACAATCATGAGGAAGACTAACTGGACAGATGTCGTGGACACCCTCCAGGAGGAGAAGCCACAGAAGGTCATTGTTCAAGAAGCTGGCTGTCCACAGAGTGCTGCATACAACCATATCCATAGAAAGTTGAGTGGAAGATTGGACATTAGATTTTTCTAAACTGTAGTCCAAATTAAGAAATGTTTTTCTACATTTTACAGTGAGATTATGCCACTGCTACACAAGCTGAATTTATTTTAAGGTTTTCCTCATCTTCCTCCTCATAACACTGCAGGAGGCTGTTTGTAACTTACTGATGCCCAGTTTGTTTTTAGCTGCTTTCATCCAGCAACGTGTCGCATTAAACTCGATCTGAAACATCATAAGGATGAGAAGGTCCCAACCATCGTTGATCATCTCACTCCACCATGTTTCAGTCACTTTGTTGTCTGTGTGCTCGGCTCTCATCCACCTTCTGTTTACGGCAGAAACATGGATTCATCCTGTTTTATTCGTCCGATTTCAGTCGCTTCCATAAACAACTTGGTGATGTCAGGTGTTTGAAGGTCCTTCATACATCCCTCGTTCTGTCTGCTCCTCTGTTCTTCTGTTGTTGACATTGTCTAAACATCCATCGTTTTCCATCTGTCTGTCCCCTCATCCTCCATCTTCTCCTTGCATGCCGTGGACCACGTCCCCTCATCTCCGCTCCTCCACACGGTGCGCTCCCCTCATCCTCATGATGTGCTCCTCTGTTGTTGGGTGTTTGGCCGACCTCAGGACCACAGCGGGGGCCTGAAGGCAGAAGAGTTCAAGGCCTGTTTGATCAGTCTGGGCTACGATGTGGAGAACGACAAGCAGGTAGGACCTCCAGGATTCAGGAGCTCTCCAGGAGAGTTGCTGTTCGTCAGGACTCTGAGCAGGAGGCACCGATCACTGCCAGAGGCCTCCAACCCTGCTGATCATCCAGCTATAGTCCTGTTTATTCCCATAAACATCATGATGTATCTGTAATCTGTTAGCAGGGACTAAACTTAAGGAAGCTCGTCTTCATCACAGTTTAACCCTTTAATGACCAGAGAAGGAGAACGTCTTTATTTTAAGTTAATTTACAAATGTTCAATATTTTATTCCCAGTATCTGATTTGGGAAATATTTTCAAACTGACTAAATTTGTTTAGGAGTTGAAACTGAATCAGGGATTGGTCAACCCTCCTGCTCTGATGCTCCTGACAAGTTCAGGTGTCTTCAGTCCGTCAGTGTGGAGATCAGACAGCGCTGCTATGTTCCTGTTTGTCCACCAGGGGTCTCTGTTGCTCTGGGCTCCTATTCTGAGCCCACCTTTCGTCCCTCTTGTCTGTCAGGTTGTTGTTTGCTGCTAACTGTCTGTGGTTTTTATCTTCTCACCTCCTGGATCATTCCCACTCACTTCCTCTTCATCCTCACCTGTACATCTCTGTCCTTCACACATCTCTCTCCATCCTTTCCTTTTCTCTGACTCTACATCCGTGACCTACCCTCCGGCCTTTGCTGTGCTGTGGCGGCTGCAGAAGCGATCGGGTCAGATGGTCTCAGATGATTTCCGGGCTCTGCTCATTTCTACAGGAAACAGTCTGGTACTGCTGCTGCATGGTGCTCCTCAGGGTGTCTGCAGGGCTGAAACACTTAATTTAGGCTGACCTGAATGATGCGGTAAAGGATTGTCTTTGTTTTTATGAAAACTCAAGATCAGGACTGATAATTGAATCCAATCAGGAGGAGAATGAATTAGAAGCTTCCCATTCGTCATCCAGTAGAGCTGCTGGTTCTTCTACTCAGGATGCCTACTGGATGCATCGCGTTGGAGGACTTCCAGGCTCTGGACCTGCAGACACCCTGCTGGTTCTTCTCGCATCTTGTCTTTGTTTTACTCTCCTTGTTCATTTGTCTAATGTCAGTCTAAATGACCCCTAGATGTTTGTCCCCGTCTTCTGTCCATGTCTCCGTGTTAACCTTCGATCAAACCGTTCGTCCGCATGCTTGCGTAGGAGATAAAACATCAAGACCCATGTTCAGTGGATCGGTCCTAATGTTTTGCTCATTTAATAACCTTTGTGTCTGACACAAACTGCCGTCTCTCCTGGGTTAACCTGTAGTTTCTTGGTTGCCAGGGCGACGCAGAGTTTAATCGCATCATGGGCATTGTAGACCCCAACAGCACCGGCACGGTAACCTTCCAGGCCTTCATCGACTTCATGTCCAGGGAAACGACCGACACGGACACCGCAGACCAGGTCATCGCCTCCTTCAAGATCCTGGCTGGTGATAAGGTGAGACAGTGCAACATCTACAGATGTTCTTCAGAAGGAGAAACGTCCTGGATGAAGGAGGTTGTGCATCCTGCACTGTTGTCCTCACAGCTGCAGCGAATGTAAATCTTCAGGTAGAGATTTACATCTCAGAATAGAATTAATACAAAATGCAGTTTTCAAAGGATTTCACATAGAACGCTATGCAGGCCAACACAGCTCCACGTTAAAACTACGTTAGTGCCATCAGGCATCTGAAATAACGGAAAATGAGACTTTAACGTCGCTGTGGAGGAATTTTGACCCGCTCTTCTTTGCAGAATTGTTCCAATTCAGCCACATTTGAGGGTTTGTAGCATGAACAGCCTCTTTAAGGTCATGCTACATATATCAATTAGATTTGGGTCCAGACTTTGACTAGACCTCTCTAAAACCTTCTTGTGAGTCATTCAGAGGTGGACTTTCCGGTGAGCTTTGGATTGTCGTCCTGCTTCAGAACCCAACTGAGCTCGAGCTTAAGGTCACACACTGATGGCCAATAATGAATCCAATAAATGATATCCTCCATGAGGAGCTTGCTCATAATTATCACAAGTCGATCAGGTCAAGGGTCCAAACGGAGATCAGAACCAAGATAAAAGGAAACTGGATGAAATAAAGAGGTTAAGAAAATAATGTAAGACTTAATTACACATGAGGTGTGAGCATTGTTTAGTACTATTTATTTCTATAATTAATGGGAACACTCAAGTTGAAATGATAAACTCATATTTAGTATGAGGTGGTTTGTTTACAGGTACAAAATGAAAGTAGTAAGGGATGTGGATTAAATAAAGGGGGATGAGTGGGCTGAGAACTGACCTGAAACCAGTTTTAAACACAGTCTCCCATTAAGGCTGTGCAATATATCAAACCGTCGCTGTAGAACTGTGCCATATCTCAAGCAACGGCTTGGATGCAACATTAGGAAGGACAGAATATGTCAAGTTTCAGGCATTTATTCAATATAATATTGACTACATGTAGATAATATGTTGGACCAGTTGAATGAACTCGAACTGCCTTCATGACCCTCAAAAAATGATCCATATTTATGAGGCTGATTTGCTGAAGGTCACAGAGGATGTTGTTGGACGGTCAAGGAGAAGAGTCAGAAAATCCAACCAATCTGACTTTCTGCAGTTTTATCTGCATACAATGTTGAAAAAATATTGATTCGAGTCGGAACAGAAGGAGCTTCAACTATTTCCCTTCATTCTGTTTGTGGTACTTTGATCCATTTTGTCTTTCATAATGTCTGACTTTTATATAACCACCCACATATATCTGCATCATAAAACTCCCGAGGCTCTGTCATGGCGTCATGGTGTCTGATCATCACTGGTCACCATTTAGCCCGTCTCTTTAAAAGGTTCTGATGGCGCCCGGTCCATAGTGATGTGCCTGTTTCTGCTCAGTTTGGTGGGTTGTTGTTCTGCCCTGACTGTAGTCCTCTCTCACTGTGGCCTCCGTTCTGTTCCCATCAGAACTTCATCACGGCAGACGAGCTGAGGAGGGAGCTCCCGCCAGACCAGGCAGAGTACTGCATCGCTCGCATGGCCCCCTACACGGGGCCCGACGCCGTACCCGGAGCCCTGGACTACATGTCCTTCTCCACTGCCCTGTACGGAGAGAGCGACCTGTAGAGGAGGAGAGGGAAGGATCGGCCAGAAGATGGAGGGTTGGAGGGGAGTGGAGCGTTTCTGTGCGGTGCCCCTGAATGAGCCGGTTTAAAAAGCCAGAATATTTTTACAACTCTTAGCCTGTTGATTTAACTGTAGGTCCTGAAGGTTTATATGAACAGGCACATCCAGGGGCAGCACTACGGGTCCTTGGTTTCACCCTCTGTTTTTTGTTGTTTGTGGTGTCAAACTGGGACGGAGGGGGGGGGGGGCAGCAATTTGGACTGGGGGGTGGGATCACAAGCTAATCTGATACTTATGCTAATTTTGTTTATTATATTATCATTTGTTTCTTCTTGCCAGGGGAGATGGGAGGTGAGGGGCGGGGTTTCACGATAGCTGGCAAAGTCTGTGTATTAGATCCTAGAGATATATGCTTGCGGGCTGAAATGAACCCATATTGTTGCTGGATGAGGTGACCTGTCTGACCTCAGCTCTTCCCCCTCCTCCCAGCTTTACTTCTTTATTTCCAGGAGCGGGGGGGAGGCGTGGAAAACATTCCCAGTCACTTAGAGGCACAGGTGGCAGTTTCCCAGTGACTTTGTTTATAAAATAAGAAAAAAGATCAAATTTAAAGGGCCGGTGACACACAGAGTAGTTTGACCGGGTTCCATCAGTGAAGATGTTTGATCTTCTGGTTTTTTTTTTTCCTATTTAAGGAAGGAGAAGAAACCACTTGTGTAAAAGCAGATTATGTTTTCAGCCAGGTTCCTGCTCACCAATCTGAAAACTTGGTTTAAAACTCTGAAATTACAGGATATATCTTCCCACTGTGGAGACCTCAGCAGCTGCAAATATGCCCTCTGTCTCTCTTTCCCCCTACCTCCACTTCCCTAATCTGTCTCTGAAGAGGAAAACTGACTCCCAGGAGGGGAGTAGTTATCTAAATGTTGCCCCCATGTTGAAATAACCAGAATTATAAGCAAACACACAAACTATGCAATCATGTTGTGATGAACCTCACAGGTCTTGTTCCAGATGATCCGGCCGCCTCAGGAGGATGTTTCCCGTTTTAAATTAGAGTAATTTCTACCAATAATGAGGGAGGAGGGGGAGGCGGAGGGAGGGACAGATGAAATGGGGGAAGGAAAAGAAGCTTTCTGTCTCTTTTTTTTTTTTTGTGTTCCCCTGTTAGGTTGGAGAGAAATGAACTCTGAAATGGTGATAATTTTTTTCCTTTTTTTTTGTACTCTTTAATATCAAACCTTATCTGCTGTACTGGAAACTGCAACGCCTTCTGTCTAATGATACATGACTTTCACAAAGCACACATAAATGTTTCCTTACAAAATACCTCGACTGGTCTCTGTCCTTTTTCTAATTAAGGTTTCTAACTCTGGAGCCTCCAAGCAGACATGGAAACGTTGGGAGCCTTTTCCTCTCAATGAAAAACATCTGAACCGATTGTTGAATCAAGATGGTCCACCTGTTTTCACTCTAAAATATGCAGGGATGTTTTAATTTGTGATTTAAAGATATTATTTAACAACTTTGCATTCTGGCTCTGTGTGAAATAAGTCGGTGAAAATCTTTTCAGATCAAGTAGTGATAAAAAGTGGAATCACCTTTTAAGCATTTGAATCCTCTTCCATTGCTTGCTACAGTGATGAAGACGTTGATTTACTTGCAGGCCACTGAGTCTCTCACACTGCCACCTACTGGGACATGAGCGCAAGTTCAACAAAAACAATTAAAATCTGTCAGCTAGTCAGGAAACAAATGTAAACATTAATAACCAGGTGTGGACTGATGTTTCATTTTATTTATTTCCATCATGGGAGAAGAAGTGGTGGAGGAGTATAAATACCTCGGTGTTCACCTGGACAACATACAGGAGTGGAGATGCAACTGTGAAGCCATCTGGAAAAGGGACAGAGTAGAATGTACTTGAGGACTCTTGGGTCCTTCAGTTTGCAGCAAGATGCTGCATATCTTCTATAAGTCTGTTGTGGAGAGTTTGATCTTCTCTGCCATCATCTGCTGGGGAAGCAGCATCAGAGCCAAGGACTTAAAAAAAGCTCAACAAGTTGATAAAAAAAAGACTGGCTCTGTTCTGGGGACTCCTAGAACATCTGGAGATCATTGTGCAGACAAGATGAAGAACATTATGGAGAACCTTGAGCATCCTCTTCATGAGACTGTCCTACAACAACAGAGTGTCTTCAGTCAGAGGCTTCTTCAGATCTGCTGTAAGACGGAGCGCTACAGGAGATCCTTCCTGCCCACAGCCATCAGCTTCTACAACGACTCTTTGAGGAAACCTTCATAATATGAGCTACAACAACATTTAATTTCCCTTTAGGATTAATAAAGTTTTTTTTAAATTGAATTTAGAGTAAATTAAGATTCAAGATTGTTTGTCATTATGTCACCATAATAACATTTGTCAGAGACCCAACTCAAAAGATTCACATGTAGGCTATAGACGTGAAGGTATTTAGCGGTCTGTGCAGAGTACTGTGGCAGCTTGGTGTTTTCTGACCAAATGCTGATTATAATGCTGGGACGAAACTACAAACCTCATGTTTGCAATAAGTCGAATCTTAAAACGTTTCCGGAAATTCATCCTTCCCCACGTCTGTAAAAGAAATCTACTCCTGAAACTGGCTTCAAATTGCATCTTTAGGTAATTAATACAAATGTACGTTGTCTCCTCCGTGGAGACATCATTATTTAAAGAGGGTTTTTCTAGCTGAAACCAATAACCGTTAGATCTTCTGTAGGAAGACGCTGAGGTTAGGTAGCCTCGATGTATAGAAACTAAACTGTCAGTCTAGACCTGGAAACTCCCGTTAGGGTTTACGAAGTTGTTAAACTCACTGAAAGTATTTCTAATAATTCATTTAGATGCTGTAGCGCGATGTTAGAAGAATATCACGTTTTATTCATGAGGTCCTTTAAATGTGTCTCGACAGAACCAAGTCGGTTGTTTTGGTTCATGATTCCTTTATACCATCTGAAAATATCTGCACCATTAAGAACAATTCATTTCATTTTTGAGACATTTGCAAAGCCAAATTGTTCAGCTGGTAAAATATATATTTTCTTTTAACTTTAAAGTAAAACGTCCTCCAAGAGTGTTGATTCAGTCGTCCCAGGAGTTCTCCAAAGATTGAACTACAGACCACTGTTTTAAAAAAGCAGCCAAAGTCCAAAAAAAACCCAGGAAGACTTTCAAGAAGCCGATGCTTTTCTTCATGTTTACATCAGGATTTCAAAAAATACATTTCAGAAGCTTTTCAGATCTTCATGGTGGAGAAAGAGGAATTAAATGACGGAACATTAAACAATACAATCTGTAAAAACCGGATTTATTGAATATTTTTGCCGCACACCAAACAAAGCATTTCACGCTGAAATCAAACAATCACATTTAAATGTAGCTTTTCATAATATGGAGGTAAATCATAAAATTCAAATTTGATCAAACAGCCCATCTGATCACGTTTCCATGGTTACAGCTGGACCAGCTTAGGAAAAATGTCCACCTTGGTTTCTACCTGGACACACTGAGCAGAAATAAACAGTTGGACTCTGTCGTCATGCTGTTAGATTTAATTGGTGCTGATTACTCCATCAGGTTGTCTCTGGAAAATAAAAAACAATAAAAACACAAAACAAAGTGGATCCTGGTGAGTCCCTCCTGGTGCACCGGGTCACGTTCAGTTGTACATCGTCATGTGGAGCCACTGGAACCAGTCAGAGAAAAGGAAGAGTTGCTGAATGCGGCAGAAGAAACAAACACCTCTAACATTTAAATAAAAGAAAAACATCTGATTCTGTCACTTTACCGGCTTTACAAATGAAGCCTTGGCTGCCTCTATATCTATAACAGCATCAGGCCACACATTACATTGGTAAAACAAAAGCAGTGTGGAAAAACTAAGTACACCCCATGGTTTAGCAGCTACTGAACCTTTAGAGGCTATAACTCTCAGTACTCATTTCCTGTCTGAGTTGATCAGCCTCTCACATTGTTGAGGAGGATCTTTCTTCACGACGTTACGTCAGGTGATTGAGATTTGGAGACAGTTTTCTGGATGGCTCTCCTACCACTGGACTAGGACATTGTAACACTTGGAGTCATTTTTCAGCTGTTCAGTTGTAGATGAGCTTCTGAACATCCAGTTTGGACCAAGCTTCAGCTGTTAGACAGAAGACCTCAGAATACTTTGGTACACAGAGGACTTCATGGTTGTCTCCTTGACAAATCCTCAGCCCACCACCACTGTGCTTGGAAGCAGGTATGAGGTGTTTTCTGCATTATGGTCAAACATCTCTTCCTCCTCCAACCCTTATAAACAAGTCATAGTTTTCAGCCTTTTTCTTTTTTAACTTGTTCGGTTTTGAACTGTAACATTTAAGATGCTGAGGCCTGGAGAGTCCAAGATGGAGCTCATGTGGTTTTGTTTTGTCATTTCTGATCATTATACACTCTGACCTTGGGGTGAATTTTCTGGGATGTCCTCTCCTTGGAATATTTACAGCTGCCTTACATGTTTTCTGATTGATAATATTCTCTCTCTGTATGATGATGGACTTCAATAGTTTGGAAATGACTTAATGGCTCTTCCCAGATTGATGGGAAGATTATTGCTGATGCCTTTCCATGTTGGCATTGTGCTAGACACAACTGTGTGATCCAAACCAGCAGTTAAAGCATCTAATCAGCAGCTCCTGACCGAGTCTAATCTTCCAATTCATTAGGCCAGAATAACTTTACTGGTTCTGCATCTTGGCTTATTTTTTCTGCAATAAATTTATGTATAAATGATGTAAAGACATTTGTTGTGTTACGACACCTTAAACTTAAAACTGTTTGCGTTGGTACCTGTTTGTAGGTGAGGGTTACTGTTCCATGTCCCATCATGTCGTGCGCCTGAAATTTGTCTGTGAAGCAGAAGAAAAAAGCAATCCTGATTCAGACGAAATTTTCTGCGGACAACCCTCCCAAGAAGAGGGGAGTCCGAGTCCCGGACCCAGCGACCTTTCCCAAATGTCTCCCCCTCTCTTTGAACCTCCTTCCTGTCTGCCTACTATCAAAAATTAAAGGCTTCTAGTGCCGAAAAAATTCAAAAAAAAAAAAGAAATTGTTGAATCTGACACAAATTTAAGAGAAGGCGTGTGATCACAGTTTGTTTGATTTGACCCAAACACATACAGTCAAATGATCTTCACTGTTTTCAATGCCAACCTTCATAAGAATTAGTTCTGATGTTTTCTTGGGTTAGCAAAGGTTTCCTTCAAAGGAAGGCATCATTGTTTGCATCAACAAGGCTTCACATCAAGGAAACTGTCGCCAAGATAAATTAAACAGTTCTCTGGATCATCAAGAACTTCAAGGTAGCAGGTCCTGCAGCAGAGAAGAAGGTTTCAGGATGTCCAAGAGAGTCCAGCAAGCTGCAGGATGGTTCTACAGAATCATGCTGCCACCAGTGCAGAGCCAGCCCAGGTCTGGCAGCAGGTTAATGTAAGTGCATTTGCAAAGAAGTGCTTAGAACCACTTTTCTCAGTCTTCCTGAATGTGTGGGACATCTGGAGAAGAAAAGCTGAATGCTAACATGTGTCCTGTTCGGTGCCAACAATGAAGTCCATCCTGATCCAATCCCTTTGTCGGGCTTCCTTTCCATTCTGAACCAGAACACCACTGTAAAGAGTGGGATCAAAATGTCCTCCAGGAGCAACAATCCAACAGTTCCCTGCTGATTTGCTGATTTTCCAGCATGATGGGGCACCGTATCACAAGGCTAATACGATTCATAGTGATAAGAGCAGTAAATCTTGGACCTGTGGTCAGGAAACTCCCCAGATCTAAAACCTTTGGAGAAGTGTGACCCTTGTGACCAACTCCAAGCTGTAAGAGGAAGCATAGATCACCATAAATCAGGATTTGATCCAGAAGTTCATATCCCGCTCTTTGGAGAGAATTACTGAAGTTAAGAAAGTTCAACCCTGGAAATGTTGAGTCTGAACATAAATTCGATGGATTCACTAATAACCAAATTCAAATAAACATTTGAAAATTTTAAATAAAACTTTCTGGAAGTTAAAAAACACCAGTTTCTCTTTGATGCCGTCCTGTTAAATATTGAGCAGAATGAGCAGATCACCCCCCCTCCTTCCCGTGGGTAATTTCTCCTTACGGATCATGCTCTCCATCTTCATGACTAGGTACAGGAAGCCCGGGTAGCTGATGGTCAGGTCGGGCTCCGTGTATCTCAGTCCTACCAGCTGCATCACCAACTCGTCCACCATGATGCCTGCGGCAGACACAAAGAACGCCGAGAGGTCAGGAAAACATTCAAGAAAATTCAGAGGAAGACATTTGGTAACGGGATCAAATATACTGTATGATGAAGGTCAGGGATTATTAAGTTGAACCATTTACCAGAATGTCAGAAACACCAGTGAGCAAATTAAGCACAAACTGCGGGTCCACGCCAAATGTTTCATAGAAACTGGATAGAGGGAAATGTTTAAGTTGCTGGAGGCAGAACCAAGGAGTGGGTTCCCTCTGGGGGCAGGGGGGTCCAAAGCGCAGCCCTGGGGGCCATTTATAGCTGTTATGCCCTGTGGCTGGTCTAGGGGGTGTGAGGGACATAAGTCTAGATAGTGAATGAGGAGACAAAATGGCATTCAAGATGTTTATTTTCCGGCATATTTTAGCTTTATTTTAAACGGACTGGCATTCAGCTTTAGGCAGAGCTCAAACCAACATAACAAACAAAACAAAATAAAAATTGTACTTACCTAACTCCAAAAAAACAAAATGTACAAACCTGAGAAACGTTTAAACAGGAGAAAACTGAGAGAAGAGGCCTTCTGACCAGGGACTTACGTCAAAGACTCAGTGACTGGTGGTCAAATGGCCAAAAGGCCCAGAAATACAGCTTCTGTGTCATTAAATGAGTTACTGCTAATTAACAGTCTGACGCCATGGAAGCAGCATCCAATCACAAAGGAGGAGGATCTTAAAACAAGTCACAGAACATGACTTCACTTAGAACAACTGGGAATGTAACGGTGGCCCAAGGAATAATCCTGCGTGGCCCCCGCCTGCAGTCACAAGAATGGTAAATAGTGAACCCTCCAGCAAAAGGAGCTGATGCAGCTGGAGGTTTCAACGACAAATTTATTTCTTAAATGGAAAATGTTAAACACAACGCAAAGCTTTTCATTTAATATCATAGTAAGTTTGGCCACAAACATCCTGCAACCTTTTACCTAGAAGCAGACATGGGTACAGCCTTTCATTAACCTAAATACAGACAGGTTCTCAAAGAAACTTGGACCAGACACGTTTCTTAGACCAGCAAATTAGAAAAACATTTACCCATGAAGTTAAGGACGCTAAACACTTTTATTAATGAAAACTCTTTTTCGGGCCTATAATCTTTTGTTCTTTTCTGTTGTGTTTTATAAAAATGTTGATTGTTTAATTTATTGCTGAGCAGATAAAAAGAAAAGAATAAAATAATTTTTGTGTTTTTAATTGAAAAAAAGGCTTTAGCCTCTTGAGTCCTTTCGACTCCAGAGGTGATTCTGGCCCGTGGGCAAAGAGTTTGGACACCACTGATGCAGGATGTTTCAGTAGAGGATCTGACCGAACCTCGGACTTTCAGAGGAGCAGTGTGACTCTTTTCTGAGTTTCTGAACAGTGAACCAGATTTTTACTCCACCACGGAGTCACCATGGAGTCTCTGAGGGGGAGTTTAGTGATACAAGCGTGTGAAATGAGCTTCTTCTGTAAGGTGATCAGGCTCTGCCATCGTCTTGGTGGGTTGGAGCCACTGCTCCTCCGCTTCGAAAGGATTCAGCTGAGGTGGTTTGAACATCTGATCAAGATACCTCCTGACCACCTTCCTTTGGTGATTTTTTTTGGTCCCTCTGTAAGGAGAACATCCAAAGATCTCTGGAGGAACTATACGTGCTTTCTGACCTGGGAACACCTTGAGATCCTACAGGAGGAGCTGGACTGTCACAGGGAAGAGGGACGCATGGATTCCCTCCAGAATTAAATGTGAGGTAAAAATCTGATTTATTGACATTACAAGGATGAAATAACAGAAGTTATTTCATTTTTTTTAAAACTAGTCTTTGATAAAATCACGTTGAAAAACATTTGTAAAAAACAGAATATTACAAATATTTATATCAAGTGTGAGATGAAAACAATCTGATCTGCCTTCAAGACGGCTTATCTGTCTGTCCATTGGTCTGTTTAGAGTTTAAAATCATACAGCCTCTTTTCAAAGTGATCTAATTCAGTTATCATGAATTATTATCCAGCAAATAAAGCAGGAAGATGATGTTTTTAAATAAATAAACCTGCTTTTATGGACGTTATGGCGTCAGACTGTCTCCTGCTGGTCATATTTTACATGCAGAGAAAAAACATTAAGTTTTCTAATGTGTTTTTGTTGCTGCGCACTGCCTACCTGCTGCCTTCAGGGCAGGTTCGACCTCTTTGTACTCAAGGTGGTGAGATTTATTCGTGTCATAGACCAGGAAGATGTCCTGGAAAACATAAAAAAGTGTACAGAACGTTTATAAACTGAACATCAGAACCATTTTATGGAGGACTCATGTTCCACTAAATTAAATGAAGGGTTTCTGATTTTTCTACAAACATTTCACCAGTTTTGATTTACTTTTCCTAATCTATTCTATTCATGCATCCATGTTAAGAAATAAAGCTATCAGCAGCCATGTGATTGATGTTGCTGTAGGAGATGCTAGTGTTGCTATGGTTACCGTCCACTTCCTGATTTTGTCCCACAGAGTCTGGAACTCAAACCAGTTCAGCTGAGCGTTGCCTTGGCTCTGCAGAAAACACTGAGGTCAAGGAAAAAGAAAGATCCAAGCAGTTCTCTAATGCACCGCAGAGTCTGTCCTCTGCAAGCTCAGTGACCTGCAGGACCAGAGTCTTGAGTAAATATACGTCTTCATCAGCCTGACGTTTCGAGTGAAAACATTAAAATCACAACGGAGTGGGAACTAAAATGATCTTAGCAGTTAAAACTGAAAGACCTTCTCCATTTGGTTTGTTTTTGAGTTAAAGATATTTTTCTGAAGGATACATCCATCAGGGCCACCAGGCTCTTGCAGTGCTCCAAAGAAAGGAACTTCTCGCTTCCTGCCAACACTGAAGACATGAGAAACAACCATCAGGAGATTCGTTTTAACATCTAACAAGTCATCAGATTTGTGCTGAATATACAGGAGGATGCATTTGAGCACAGACAGGGAAAAAAGCTCATATCTATCCATCAAACTGTGGCACAATCATGTGGAAACATCCCAGAACAAATCTGGACTGAACAAACAGAGACAACACCAACCTCCACCCTTTATGGCCTCAGCCAGGAGCTGGTGGAGGTGCAGAGGTTTGCAGAATCCTTTCTGAAGACATGAAACAAGGAATAATGTGGATCAGAGCAGAGTTCACACAGACGGTCCTCATATCTGCGTTAAAACTAGTACACCCAAGCTCCTTCTACTCTGTGATTTAACCCAGTTATTCCACAGAGCCAGTACTTTCTATTTTCCTGCTCAGAGCTGCAGAGAAGGTCTGCAGAAGAATCTGGAATCATCTGGATGATAAGGTAAACCTCACCTTGTTGCTGTGCTTCTGGAACAGCGGTCTGATGGATCCGATTGCAGGCAGAGCGGCCTGGTGAGGAAATGACGGCTGCAGGGAAAAAAATCAGAAACAGACTCATGTCTTTAATCAGCTGATTTAAAAAAAAATTTCGGTGCATTCTCTCTTAATTTGACCAACATTTTAGAAATAAATTTGCAAATATGCAATGAGGGAAGCTGTGTTGGCAGACAGGATTTTTCATGGTTTCCGTGTGCGGATCGGGCGGCATTTGCGGCCCCCGGACTGTTTTTGTGAGGCCCCCAACCGCAACTGAAGAATAAAAATTTGGTTTCCCATAACAGGCTGTCAGTGAAAACGTATTTCATATAAATTAAAATCTTGTCACAATGAAAAATGTTAGATTGAACACTAAGTATTCATCTTCTGATAACCATCCTCTTTAATTACGCTGTAAACAGGACCATCTGTCAGAGACGTTCACTAAAATCTGACGTTAGTGTCTCTAAATCTGCTTTTTAATTCATTTATTAAACTTGTTCAAGGAAAAAGTGATTCAAATGCTGTTCCCATTGCTCAGAATAAACGACATTTGTTCTATTTTTTCCCAGTGGAGCCCATATGAATTAGCAAACTGGAGACCATGGAGACCTTTTTTTAAAAAAACAATGATTGTCCAATCTTTTAATTAAACACATAAAGTAGTCGGACTTTTTGGGTCACTTTGTTTATTTTTGAGCAGGTAAAAAAATAAAAAATTCACTATATTTTTTGTAATTTTAGTTTAAAAAATATTTTTTTTGTTTTTGCTCCTGAATTTTTTTTTAAAAGCTTGTTGGACCACAGGACAAAAAGTTAAGACACCCCTGATTTCCGGACACTTTCCGGATTGCTTTCACCATGTTTCATGGTTTGGCGCCACCTCAGGGTCAAAGAGGAACTGCCAGCGATGCAGGTGTGAACATTTTTTTTTAAAGTAAGAGCTTTCTGTGTTCATTTTTTTTGTTGCTTTTTTGACAAAAAAATGTTTAAATTCTTAAAGGCTGGAAAACAAATCTTGCTCTGTTTTTTTCTGTCATTTTTAGCAAAGCACTTTTACTATTCTTAAAATAGAGAATTCAGATTTCTTTCCATATTTGAATCAGGTCTCTGTATTGATGGGAGCTGGTTAACTGGGATTTTACCAGCAGAGCTCTATGGGTGATCTGGTTTTATTTCACCAGATGTGATGATAAATTTAATTTGTAAGAGATTCAACTTTCTGTTACCTCTGTTATTGCAGACACATCCTGTGGTGTTGGTGTGGGAGCTGCACTGAAACAAAAGACATTTAAAACAACTGATCAAACACAGTCATGGTAAAAAAAAAAAAAAGAAAGTACACCCTCTTTCAGTTCTTGGGTTTTTTTGTTTCAGTACATGATAAAAAATTATTTAAATCTAACCAGAGTCAATAAAAACACTGATTTCACATTTGTTTAAGGACACAACGATTAAGCTAAAATGGAAAAGATGTGTGTGAAAAACTAAGTACATCCCATGATTCCACAGATGAATCATGTGACCTAAAATGCTTGGTCTACAGAGGAGTTCCTGGTCCACTCAGTAGCTGCAGAAACTCCTGCTTTTACAGAGGTGCTCACACTGATGAGCACCAGGCTGCTACTTTCCTAATTAAATCATATAAAAAGCACCAAAAGATGTACTTAGTTTTTTACGCACAGATTTTCCATGTTGATATCATTCTTGAGGAAAATCTGTTGTGTTTTTGAAAACTGAAATAATTTTAGGACCTGCAAAGACCAGGTAACTTTTTATACCTAAAGCCCTGGAACTGAAGAAGGGTGTACTTTCTTTTTACTGTGATTATATACTGTGAATTTATATGGAAACATCCTGTCTGTTTCGTCATGTTGATGCGTAACTCACATAGCATTGCTGCCCGGCTCTGTCAGGACCCTCAGCAGGAACTCTCCCTGCAGATTGGGCACTCCGGTTGACGGGATGATGATGTAGCGACCCGGAGGAAGCGAGCTGCGAATAATCACTTCCCGATATGTAGAGTACTGGTTGGAGCAGACTGGAAGGACCTTACGCAGATCCTCAGATGACAGGTAGGTGTTCTGAGGATGGGCCTAGAGAGATAAAATACAGCCTGGGCTGCTGGGAAGCTGGATGATTTACAATAACAACGCCGGGTTGCAGGAACCTTTGCCATTTTATACCGAGCATATTTTCTTAAAACCGACATTCTTTTGCAGGTTTTCTGCATTGTTTTGTATTCTGTTTTGCATTTGTCATTTCTGGTGGTTCTTCTCATACTTTTTTAGCATCTGGTTTGGACAGAAATCTGTGCAGGAAGCTGTGTCAAGGACTATGGTTTCCGTACATAGGTCACAGGCTGCGCTTTTATTGTGAAACCTGCAAAATCCATGGATGGATGGATGGATGGATGGAACATATAGACAATGGGAATAAAGTCTCGAAATACAGGAGCATTGGGAAAATAACTGTGTGTGTGTGTGTGTGTGTGTGTACCAGGTATATATGCAGGCCAACAGGGAGGTGAAGACCTTTGCGTCTCTGATGTTTCTGCATGAGACCCACGATGAAGGAGCAGGTTACCTGGGCGTTTCCAGGGACGTTGTACACCTCCGACAGAACCAGAAGGAACTGAGGGTTCTGCCAATACAAGCCTGGACAACACAAACACACTCTCACTGCTGGGATCTCCGCTTTAACATTAACTGTGTTCAGCTATGAGATGTTATGGTGGTACTAAACGTGCTAAAATAACCAAATTAAAAGGAGTTTCAGTGTCATTCTGATTCATCAGTGTTTCTTTTTATTTCATTTATTTCAATGGTCCTGAACAACCTGTCCATAAATAAAACGAGTCCTAGTTCAATCTAAGTGACAGAGCATAAAAACTAAAATCTGATAAAAAGCAAATTAAATGATACAGATAATTAAAAGCAAATATAAAATAATGGTTAAAAACTTTTGAAGAAAAAACGTCTTCATCTGCTTTATAACTAGCTGACTCTGAGGACAACGTGAAAACTGAGGAAGCTGTGGAGCTCCACAGTCAGGTTTCTCGGGACGGCGAATAGATTTTCTGAGAACCCAAGTTGGAGTGTTTGGTTTCAATGATTCAGTCACAGAGAAAAGAGATTTTCTCAGAGAAAATGTACCAAAGCGTTGGCCAGGCCAAGTCAAATAGACATGTCTAAACTTGATGTGGGTTAGCAACTAACACAACAGAAAGTGTTTTATAAACCTCTTTATTTAAATGTCAAAGCCGGAGATGTTCAGACAATACACTACTGATTAAAAACTAAGAAAAATATTCATAAATACAGACTTTCACAAAGAAAATCAGTTCGGTTGTCAAAATAAGGTTTTTCCAGCAACAACTTCCTGAGAAGATTAAAAGACTGATCTGTGTTTTCTGGTTATGATTATTGTAATTACCTCTATGTTGGTTTAGATCAAGGCAAGTTTATTTTTATAGCACATTTCATTACATGGTGACAAAAATCATTAAACGGTACATAGTGGCATGATGAAGGAAAGTAAAGAAAAGTTGGACTACAGACTGAAATTAATGACCTCAACTGTCTTTTAAAATCACAAGAAAAGGAAATTTTCAGTCTTCAACCCATTGATCCACTTGGTGCTTTTTGGTCCTCTTTTTTCGCCATAAAATCAAGAGTTTCTCCTTATCGTTCTGGCAGCATCATGCTTAAGGGATCTTCTACAACGTCATACATCCACAAGAACACTAAGGTCAAACAACCAGTTGATCTTAGATGCTCTGAGGTCTAGTCAGAAAAGTAGAGGTTCTATGGTGCTGCCCCAAAGCTGTGGGCTAATCTACTGATCCATATAAGAACTGCTCATGATCTCCAGACTTTTAAGGTGATTTTAAGGACCTACCTCTGCTGTTTGGCTTTTGAATTGAATAGATTTTGACATCTTATTTATTTCTATTTTTACATAATTTGATGTCCTTTTAAACTAATGAATTATTTAATTCATGTCTTCTGTGTATTTTTTCTCTTTGTTTTCAACCTCTCCCATCTATTGTTTTATTGTTCCTGCTGTGCAGCCCTTTGATGTGACTCGTTTGTTACGAAGTGCTGTATAAATGAAGTTGACATGGACTCATAAAAAAACATTCATACCATATTCATATCTAATCACTGTTGGAGCCATGGATTTGCATTGTGGCAATTATGTGAGCCACATCTTGTCTGTATTACAAGTTACAAGTATGTCATTGTTTTTACTGTTAAGATCGCATTCTTGTTAAGAGCGCACAAGCAATAAACGGCTGTGATCGTATAAGACGCTCATGTGTTTACTCAATGGAGCCAGTCAGTTAAGTAAGTCCACTCAGCGGCACCTAAATAGCTTAGGCTCGTTTGGTTTTTGTTTCTTTTGTTGTTAAGAACAAGTCACTAAAGTCACATTAAATCCACAAACCTCAGTGGAATTTATTGGGATGTTATGTGAGAGGCCAACACAAAGTGGGGCATAATTCTGGAGTAGAAGAAAAAATTGTTTCAACATTTTCTTTATAAAAATCTGAAAAGTGTGGTGTGCATTTGTACTCAGGCCCATTCACATGGATACGCATAAATAAAATCCAATGGAGTCAGTTAGCAAACATCCATCCCTCCATCGAACCTGCTTATCCTTGGGGGTTGAGAGGCGGGTTCAACCCTGGACAGGTCTCCAATCCATCACAGAGACACACAGGATAGACAATCATGCACAAACACTCCCATCTAAAGACAGTTTAGAGAGGCCAATCACCCCAACAGTTGTGTTTCTGGACTGTGGGAGGAAGACAGAGTACCCTGAGAGAACCCATGCATGCACAGGGAGAACATGCAAACTCCTTGCAGAAAGACCCCAGGTCGGGATTCAAACCCAGGCTGGTCCAAGGCAGCAGTGCTACCAACAGCGCCACCGTCGGGCCTTAATTAGTAAACACCTGTGTGTATTTTAATGGCAGTATTTTAATGGCAGTATAAATAAATCCAGCTGGTTTATCAGAGGTCTGTTGGAGAATATTAGAGAACAAACAGCATCATGACCAAGGATCCCAGCAGACAGGTCAGGGAGAACGTTGTGAAGAAGTTTAAATCAGGGTTAGGCTCTAAAACAAAATCCCAAGCTCACAGAGCTCTGATCAATCCTTCATCTGAACATGGAGAGAATGGACCAACTGCAGACCTACCAAAACAAGGATGTCCACCTAAACTGAAAGGCAAGGCAAGGAGAACATTAATCAGAGAAGCAGCCAGGATTACCATGGCCTGTCAGAGATGCTGTTCAGACTTGATGAGAAGATGGATGGAGCTAAAAACAGGGCAACCCTGAAGGAAAACCTGGTAGAGGCTGTAGAACAAGGTGTCCAGCAGGACAATAACCTTAAACATACAGTGTGATGAAATGGTTTAGATCAAACCATGGTCATGTGTTAGAATGGCCTAGTCAAAGTACAAGCTTAAATCCAATTGAGAATGTGTTCCAAGACCTGAAAACTGATCTTTACAGATGTTCTCCATCTAATATGATTAACCTAAGCTGTTTTACAAAGAAGAATTGATAAAAACTTTAGTCTCTAGATGCTCATAGCTGGTAAAGACAAAACCCATAAGACTTGCAGCTGGACCTGCATTGAAAGGTGCTTCGACAAATTATTGAGTCAGGACAGCTTGGAACAAAAGCAAAACACACCTTTTATTTTTCTAATTAGTATAAATGTTTAAAACTATTTATTTTCTTCCTCTTACACACAACTCTGTGTTGCTCAATCACATTATATCCTTAAAATGCACCGAGGTTTGTGGCTGTAACGTGACAAATGTTCAAGGGGGACCAAACGTAATGCTAAAAGTTTCTCTACATAAATGTTTTGTCCTCAGATTAAATCATAAAATCCTCTTACTGCTGTTAGGAGACCCTCCCGCCGTGATGTTCGGCATCCAGCTCCCATGATACATGACGCAGTTCCACGGCTGCACGCTGGAGCCGGGCTCGCTCAGACCCTGCGTCAGGTGACACACCTCCATCATATCGAAGTTCAGCTGGAAGTCCAACACAGAAATCCTGATGGAGACAGAGACATCAATGCGTTGAGTCAGATCTGTACTCTGAACACGTTTCCGTGTGTTTACAGCGCTGTTGAATGGAAAAGCTACGGCGTGCTTCCTGATGTGAAAGAACCAGTGGAAAGGTGTAAATGAAACTCACCAGAACTCCCCGTCCTCCCGACTGATTCTGCCCAGTCGTTTCTGCTCCTCAGGGCTCACCATCTTCCACTCTTCACTGGAACAAGACGACACAGAAAAACCCTCAGAATCTAAATCTGTAAAACATTATCTGAACCTCGTCATCTTCTTAGATAAATATCAGCAGAACAAGGTGAGGGAATAAACTGTTAAAGCCTCGTTTCTTTTCTTTTCTCCACACAGAACCTGAAGCTCTGGCTGAGCAACACCAGGAAGGTTTCTGGGTTTAATACTTCAATCTCAAATAATATTTCTAGGTCTTTCTCATGAATGATTCTTTCTCCAGATTACTGTGAAAATATATATTTTTTAAGAATTTAGGTTTATTTTAGTTGTTTTTATTTTTATTTTACCCAACCATTCAAGATATTAAGAACAAATTTGTATTAACAATAACTTTAAATAGGAATTACTATTTAAAGCAACTTTATATAAAGAAATTAAATTATCAAAAGATGATTAAAAGAAAAAAAAATAAATAAATAAAAATGAGAATAACCATGCAGATATTTTAGTCTCTTTGTAATTAGAAAGAAAAATTAATAACTAAAACTAATAATTTCTGAATCTCCATCATCCAGGAACGTCAGACAGAACGTCAGCTCCTAATAATTAAACAACGTCCTAATTATTTAAACTGTGAGAAATTTTATTTTCTAATCTTTTTTTATTTTAAATTGTCAGCACTTGTAATCGTCATTGTATTAATCCTTTATGTTCTTACTAGATTTTCACCTTGACTTCCTGAAATATCTTAAAATAAAAATGTCAGTTTTGCATAATTATTTATACCATCTTCAGCAGTTCGAGTTTATTTGTGTATTTTAATTTTAATTAATTAAAATTTTAGCTAAATGAGACATTTTTTCTTCAGATTTGATGCCTTTGTGTCACTTCAAACACTTTTAACTGAAATTGCACCAATCAGGATTTCACTGGCCGATACCGCTTTCAGGTTTTCTTTTTAACACAAAAACTAAATTGTGTGAACTTTGTTTTAACTTATTAATGGGATAAAAATCTTTGATCATGAAGGAAAATGTGCTGCAGGTTCCTTGATAAAGGTTGTAGTTTTGAATGTAACAGAAAATGAAGGGATTACAAGATCATGTCCTAATTTTGGTGTCAAGCGGATAACAGACCTCTAATCATGGTGTTTAATAATATGCAAACCATAGGATTGATGATGTAGAACAGTAATCTTGTAACCAAATGGACCATTTTTTATTCCAGTTTGGACAGTTTGGACAAATGATTTGGAGGCAGACATTACAGCCGTTAACATGTGATACTCATTCAGTTTCCAGAATTTGCAAGTGCAATAAACCATTTTAGGTTTTATTAAAGTCACAGTTTTCACAAAATAAGGATAGTTAATGTTGTACCGACCCCTTTAAGTCACTCCATGGCCCGATCCACTCCGTGTTGCCCCACGGATTGAGGATTCTTACCAAATCCACAAACCCATATGTTGTTTGTACCTGATGGGGGGATAAAATGAAACAAGGATTGGTTTTTGTTGGGGTAGGAGAAGATAATTTCACCTTTTAATTAAATCTCAGAGAGATCTGATCTTACTTTGTTCCCAATAAACACCACAGTGGATCCAATAACTGCTGTGGTTCTTCCCAGAAGACTCAGTTTGACATTTACAAAATGAAATAATCTCTTCTTTGTGTTTGTTCAGTGAGAATTACCTTCTCCACCGCCGTCAGGGAGTAAGCATGTTTGAACAAGATTCCCAGCTCATTCCTCTCTTCCATAATACCCTGAAATCACACATTTATTTCCATTTACTAAATGCCAGAATAATAAGAGGCAAATAATTATTTTGTTTTTATTACTTTAATTCAAACTCAGAAGTTAAAGCCACTAAGATCACTAAGATTCTTTGCCTTCAAAGAATTTGGGAAAGAACAGATGTCATCTGTTTGTTAGCTTCTGATTTACAACACTTGAGTTAAATGGAGGCACACCTGCAGAGATAACACCTCAAACAATCTGCTTTCTTGTGTGGAATCATGGGAAACGTAGGAAAGGAACAAATCAGCCAAGATATCAGGAAGACAGCCACAAATTTGGTTCATTCTTGGGTCATTCCAGGAAGGAGACGGGTTCTGTGTCCCACAGAAAGCTTGGACACAAATGGATCTAAATGACATCGATCCTCAGCATACCAACAAATTAGCTACAAGGTGGCTTAAGGACGATAAAGTCAGTGTTCTGGAATGGCCACCATCACAAAGCCCTAATCTCAGTCCTATAGAAAATGTGTAAAGATGTGTGTGAGAGCAAGGATGCTACAAAGCTGACCCGGTTCCACCAGTTCTGTCGGGAGGAATGGGCCTAAATCCTAGCCACCTATTGTGAGATGTTTTGTGTAAGGATACACAAAACATCTGAATCAAGTCAGAGTTTACAAGGCAGAACTACCAAGTACTAAAGACATGTGTGTAAACTTCTAAATTTAATAAACTGTCTCTTTAAAAATATTTCTGTCTCTCATTTCTCTGGCATTTGACAAATAGACATGTTGATAGTGTATTTCAATACTTTGTTTTTATTTCCTGTGCAGGTCCAGGCATCAAACCCGTAACCATTGTCAGGTTCCAGGTCAACCTCCTCCACCACCGTACCTTGGTGTTGGCACAGTTAATGAGCGCTCCCTTGGCCAGCAGGTTCATGAGTAGGTCCGGCAGGTTTTTAAACACAGAGGGGAGGGTAAAAACCTCTGTCACTCCGCCTGTCATGTCAACCATGGCCTCATGAGGGTAACCCATTTCCAGAGCTCTGTAGCCTCCTTTCAGCCTGACACAACAAACAGTCATTTCTTAGCAAGTCGACACAGGGAGGAATTTCAGTTCACAATGATAAACACTGTAGATAAACCGTAAACTTATTTTCAAACTACACAAACTGTTCTACAGGTGTAGACGGGATTTCTACTGTGTTTATTATTATCAGAAGTGCTCCTGTAAAACTTACACAAGAAGATTGAAAGATAAGTAAAGTCCTCCAAGTATATAATTTATGTAACTTCCAGGCTTCTTCATTGAAAATTTTAATAAATATCTGCATTCTTGTCAAAAATTAACAACCCAAAACCCAGAAGCCTGCTCAAAAAACAAAAATGCATGAAACAATTTGCTACTTGAAATTGATTAAAATCACATTTTTAACCAGGACTTACTTGGCATAGGCTTTTTCCAGCAGAGAGCTCCAGTACTCGTTTCTTTCAGGGGAGCTGAGGAAGACCAGCTTGTTGTCCAGCGTTGGCAGCAGGTCATCAATCCTCACCTCCTCCCACTGTCCATACTGCCAAAACTACACAAAGAGACGTTTATGCCACAGAACCATTAGAATAACATCCAGCACTGGGGTAGAGTTGTGTTTCTCACTTTATGGTCTTTACTGGAGGTCTAGTGTTCTACAGCCTCACACTTTAAACGTGTCAATATTGCAGGAATTTATATTACTCTTGATTTGGTCTCAACCTGGTAATAAATACGTCTGGTTGGAAACAGCTGTTTCTACAATTATAATAAACATTGGCATGAAATCAACATATAAAATCTAATCCAATCCAGCTTTATTTATGAAGCACTTTACATTAGTGATGTGGCGTTCTCTTTTAAGGGAACGTTTCCTGAAGATTTGGTTTCCTTTCAAAGAGCCATAAGTCCCATCACTACTTTATATTACCACTCAGGACCTGTGCTGTACAGAATACATGAATCCTACATAAAAAATTACCAATGCATTACACAGACGCATCAACATAGAATACTAAAATATAAAATACTTTAAAAAAACAAATAACCAGCCAGGTAATAAAAACTAACCTAAAATAAACAAACTACTATCAACATCTCATGTGGTTTCAAAGTCAAAGTGTTGAGTTTTAAGAAATGATTTAAAACCAGACAAACTGTCTGATGTGCATTCTAGGAGCTGCCACAGTAAAAGCGCAGTCTTCGAGACGTTTTAGCAGCAAATTAGTACAGTCTCCATCATTCTTTTTGAGTGGGATATAAATCTGACTATCATCAGCATAACAGTGGAAGAGCACACAAAGAGAAGGGGGCCTAAAATTGAACCCTGTGGTGCCCCACATGACAGAGGAGCAGAGGATGATAAATGCCACCCATGCTTGCTCAAAAAGTTTGATTTTTCAATATCCAATTGTAAAACAGATGTCATTTCTAAATATGAGCTGCTGTCTTACATGAATAATATACACTGGAAATGTTTTTGTTCTCTGACAAGAGAAAGCTGCTATAACTAATACCATATATTAGTCAGCATTACAGAAAGTGGGAGTTGAAGGACACGGCATTTTAACTCAAAAGAAATTTCACCATTAAAGAAGCATCAGAGAAATAGATGTATTTTTCATGAGCAGACGCTAAAACATTGTGACAGCGGTGGCACTGTCAAGGTGGAGTACAGCATAGTAATATAATAATATCATTGTTTAAAATCAATCTCTTCTTGTCGCTCCTGTTCAATTGTAAGCTAACATTAACACTGTATCACAGCTAGCCCTTACAGTAAGCTAAAAGATTAGTTTGCACTGCAGCACAGCTGGCCCAAAAAGCTAGAGCAGAAATTAGTACTGCAGCACAGCTGCCCTTTACAATAAGCTAGAAGAGGAGCTACAACTACAGCACAACTAGCCCAAAAAGACAGAAGAGCAATTAGTACTGCAGTACAGCTAGCTGGTACAAGAAGCTAGCACTGACAATGCACTGCAGTTAGCCAGTTCAGGAAAAAAGCTAGCCACCCCAGAAAGCTGGCAATAGTGCTGAGGCACAGCTAGTCACTACAGAAGGAGACTATAAATGCTGCAGAAACTAGCTGCTACTAGAAGTTTTCAGAACCACAGGAGCACAGCTAGCATAACCACTGCAGCATAACTAGCTGCCTCAAGACGCCACCGTTAGAAATGCAACTGGGCTCCTCGATACAGGAAGCTAGAAAAGTTATTTTTACATGATGTGCAACTCATAATGTTCAGAACATAACCCCTAAGTGTTAAAACATGCAAAAACACACATAGTAAAATATTTTAAACACAGTAACAGACTTATGGGACAGTTATTGTGACTTGATTTTTGCCCTGTGTCAACAGTTTAGACCGACAGTTATGGTAGAACATTTAAAGCAGCTTGCAGTACATGTGATGCTGAAGATGGTGCACTAGATAGTAGATGTTTCTTTTAGTTTTCATGAACTCTGTAAGTAAATGAAAAGTTGAAATAAAATGTCCTGCAAATTATATATGCAATACCTGACATTGCATTTTACATTTACTTTGGAAATTTGCACACAATTCCTCCTGGAAAACCCTCTCTGTGATGCACACGACTTTTACTGGAAAACATGACAAATGTCTGGATTAAACTACAGTTAGGATTTCCAACAACACTATAATATGGCCAAGTGGATATACAGATATTTAAATTTGGCCAAAGACCTTCAAACTGTGTCATCATCATTTCCTTTAAAACACATAAAGAAATAAATACACCCTGGCATCATAGTCTTGACCAGATACATACTCTGAAGGTGAAGCTGCCATTGTAGCCATCCTGGAAGCTCTGATTGAGAGGCACCACCTTCTTGAGCAGGTCGGGGTGCATAGCCAGAGATGCTATAGCAGAGAGTACCCAGCAGTCACCTGCAGGGATCAGGCCAGGACATCAGTTTAAAGTCTGATAGAAAAAATACTGTTCACATTTAATTGGTGGTTTCTGTTTAACTAACAGGAACCTTAAACAGAGCTCCCTCACCTACCTATATACATATATATAGTGGTCAGCCAAAGTATTGCGAGTAAAATATCTAGCATCTGTTGCTAAATTCTGAGTGGCTGGTAGGGTAGAATGATTATATAGCTACAACTGCAGTGATTGCAAATGTCTCCAAGGGGCTCCTTTCCCTCCTTCTCCAAAATTAACATCTTAATGCTCAGATGAATTATGCATCTGCCCATATGAACAGCACAAATTACTTCTGAAGAAAAGCTTAAAGGTCAGAGTGGACAAACGTTTGAGCTCTTTGGCCACACTGAAAAGAAGAAGCGGCTTTCAAATAAAACTGTACCAACTGTCAAGCATGGGGGTGGCAGCACCATGCTGTGGGACAGCTTTGCTTTGTCAGTGGTACATCTGCATTGCATACAGTGAGCAGAATAATACAAAAGGAGAACTTCCAAATCCTTCAACTTTGCTTTCAATCAACAGCTAGACCAGCGTTGCCTAATGTCAGCCCCCCAAGGGCCAGGGCCCAAGGGCCGGAGCCCTGCACATTTTAAATGTTTCCCTTCAGCACACGTGAATCAAATGAATCATTAATCACCAGGCCTCAGCAGAACTTGACCTGCAGAGGAGGTCATTCAGCCATTCAAATCAGCTGTGTTGGAGCAGCATCTAAAACATGCAGTACGCTGTCCTCTGAGGACTGGATTTGGACACCAGATGGTTGAAAGTTGAACACAGATGGGTCTTCAAACTGGACAATTATCTTACACTCACATCAAAAGTGGTGTTGGATAAAGCAGAACATTAAGGTTCTAGAATGGACTTCACAAGACTCTGACCGCAGCTCTGTTAAAGATTTGTGGACTATATTCAAAAGCTGGTGCTGTGAAAGGAAACCAACCATTTTAACTGAATTTTACTAATTTTGCCAAGAAGACAATGGACTACTTGCTAGGGGGCATCTAACCAAATATTAGTAGGGGTGTCTGTATATATGTTCTTCCTGCCTGTATTAGAAAAAATCTATAATGAAGTAGAACTTCTGCAGTTTTTAGAGATCACTGCATCTTCTCTATATTTTAATTCCATCCTGGAAAAGAACAGTTTAACCATTAAAAGTCCTAAATTAATGACAATAATGAGCACTATGAAATAATTTTTCTATACCAATCATTGAAATCTTCAGTCTAAATCCACAAATCTTCTCAAGAGCCATCGGGTTCTGTCTTAAAGCTCTTTACTAAAGGCTCTGCAGAGTCTGCAGAGAAGCTCACTTACTCAGTTTTCCTTGGCAGATGTCAAGTCGTGAAGCTCCATCGACTATGAACTTTGGTGAAAAACAAAGATCCTGGAGACGTCATGGAGTTCAGATAAAAACAAGAGAAGCAAATGATCAGCAACAGTTTAAATTCAGTTGAATCATCAGAACATTGCAGCTGTTTGTTTTTCAGCAAAAACACTCCAAACATGTAATAATCTATCATTACTAGAACTAAAAAGTAATAATCTATTTTCCAGAATCTCTCATTTTGTAGCTCCACCCCAAACTTAAACAAACTGACAGTGGTTCCAAACGTCTACACACCCAGTAAAATTACAGAACTAATTTCTTCAGCTTTTTCAGGCTTTAATATTACAAACATGATTTGCAATTTTAAAAACAAATAAATCTGTTAAATATTAAAAATTAAAAAAGCTGCAACAAGCTAGTTGCACAAGTTTGCACACTGTTACGGTTGCTTTGTTTGTCAATTGTAGTGAATCAGAATAATCTGAAATAACGTTCTGGTGTTGCAGGATTTTTCTCACATTTGCATTTAGCTAAAGCCAAGTTGCAGAGAGCTAACAAAGTATCAAAGTGATGTCACTGTACACAGGTAGCAAGAGAAGGGCACAGACAGCCGGCAGTAAACTGGAGGAAAAAAGGGTCAAAAGTGACATTACTAAAACTAGACCATTTTGGTCAGACCTGGGTTCTATTCTCCCCGTGACAACAATCTCCTGCAGTCTTTGTAACCCTGGACTAAAAAGAAGGTTTCTGCATAGGAAACATCCAAGCCTGGAAAAAATATCCTAAAACATCTGACATGGTCTGAAGAACCAAACCTACATTTTTGGGCCACAACTCTGAAAGGTATGCTTTGAACAAAATCAACACTGTGCATCATTTAAAGGTTACCATACTAACAGTAAAACACGATGGTGGCAGCATCATACTGTGGGATGACTCTTCTTCAGCTGGAACTGTTCTTCCTTTCACAGTGGATGAAATCACAAACAGTTCCAGCTTCCAAGTTGCTGTAAGTTTGACTCAAAACTTACTAAAAACTTTTCAGTGAGGGTGCGAGGGTGTGAAAACGTTTGAGCAGAAATAGATCGTCATATAGATATCCGACAATGCATCACATGCATCAAGCTGTGATTTCTGTAGGTGCTTTCTCACAGTTTTGCTCTTTACAAATTTTGATGCATTTATGAGGAACAAGAACAAGGAGGTCCAGATTCAGACGGAGGTGGGTCTGCAGGCTGGAACCAGTTTTGGTGCCCTGTCCACAATAGGCCTTCATCTATGGGTAGGAATTGACGCATGGTGTGTTTAAAGTGTCCCCTGGCAGATGTTGTTCCCAAAAAGATGCACTAAAACTTCATAATTTTCAAACACTTCAGACTGGTCTATAGTCATACAAGTTAAAAATATTAAAACAAGTCACCTGATATGGTCCTATAAGATTTATTTAAAGTGCAATGATTGCAAAACATGCATTTATTAAAAAATTTAATAATCTTAGGGGCCCTAAAAAACTTCCGGAGCTACTGCCCCTAGAAGCCCTCTCTAAAGTCTGGCCCAGGCAACAAGGGATGATTCTAGACTTTTGCACAGTAGTGAGTGAAGCCTATGCTCTTCTTGAAGTTCACGTGCATGTCAGAACTAAATAATCAGGATGAGGGTGTGTGAGATCTTGGCTTGGCGTCAACCAGCAGAGACAGAACAGAGACAAATGATTTTTTTCCTTCATTTCTGGAAAATGAGACGTCTTCTTAATCTGTACCCTTCACTGCAAGGAAAAAGTGCTACAAACGTATCTATCTTCTAACACAAAACACCTACTTTCTAAAACTAATGAGACACAACAACCTTATCAAGACTCTTCGCGTCTCTGAGGTGTTAAACATGTTTCACACCAAACCAGAATCATTACCTGCTGGCATTCCAGTGTCCATCCAAAGAGAAAGTAACTAAAACCCTGTAAGTCATCCAGCCACCAACACTGAAAGGCCTGAACTTCTGAACTAATGGATGGAGGCATGCCAGAGCAGGAAGACAAGGTTCAGGATGTTCTTCACGTTGTTCACCAAACCGGTTTGGTCATCCTGCCGCCTTCACTTCAACGCTGAATTGTTTGAAGAGCAGCAGCTCATGAAAAACCCTTTAAAGCCTTGTGTTTGTTTATACTTTAGAGGACAATGAATTGTTGGCCAGAGGGCGACTAAAGTGGATTATTCTATACCTGATTTTCCACCTTGATTATTTTTGTTTTATGTTATTGTCACATTTGCTATTGCTTTTGAGGAACTATGAAATACTTGGTTCATTCTTTGTTAAAACAGTTTCTCTCCTTGACAAGGACATTCAAGGAGCTACAGTCTACAGCTATCTTAAACATTTGTATTTGGACACGTTTTCCAATGGAAATAATAGAAATTAAAATCATTTGTTGCGACACCCCCCCAACCCTTGGCATGTTGCACATGCCGACTGTCTCCAGCCTTACAATTAAAAAGAAGTCAGTTTAGTGACACTTATTCCAGCACAACAACGTCGCAGGAGGCTGGATCGCAGACTTGCTAACGACATCCTAGACATTCGTACTCTGAGGAAAACATGTAATTGGAGAAGTTGTGGGATGTTCGGATTTGGAAAAAATATGAATTTGTTTTCAAATGTGATCATATTTAGAGGTTCCACCGTATTGATTTTAGTCTTACTGGCTCAGAGCTCATCTGTTAGATGCTAATAAAGCTAATGCTGCTATTAACTCTGTCTCCTTTTGTCTTTTTGTGAATTGAATTGAATTTTCTTCAGGGATCAGTGACTCTTCTTATATCTCAGGAGATCTGGTGATGGAGACATTCAAGGTGACCTTTAACCTGTCCAGCTGCTGATACTATTTCATTTCCCCCTAGGGGGATGATAAAGTTAATCTTATCTCCATATTAATAATTGTATGATTGTTCTAGAAGTTTTTTAACTCTACTGTTTAGGGGGTGGATCCCTGCACCATGGAGCCGGTAGCATTTTATTCATTCTCTGTTGTTCATTAATTACGTGCATTAGCAGTGGAAGGTGTAGCAGGAAACAGAGAAATGTGTAACTGCAGTCATAAATATTATAAATGATGGGATTTTTGGGCAAGCTAAATAAATAAGTGACTTAAGGATTGATTGTCATTCAAGTATTTAGCTTTCAGCTTGTAAAAAATACTTAAAACAGTGGATTTCCTGAAGAGGAACAAAATTTCAGGAAACTGTCAGTTTTTCTGTAAATCTTCAGCCGCTGTTAGCAGCAGTCTGTTGATAATTTGCTTTGGGATTTCAAAGACTAAGAGAATCAGATAAATTTGAATGTTTTAGTTACTGTTTAAAATACCTGACAGTAAATCCATGTGTTCGGGGGTTTTATTTGGGTAACTGTGGTGTTTTTAAGTCCATGTGGCCACTTTTCACAGCTCCTTTGTTATCTGCAGGAATCCAGGTCACCATATGGAGTCTACAGTTCATTCTGCATATTTCACCTCTTTTTTTAGTCTTTTCCTCACAGCTTAATCAAAATTGACATCTGAAGATTTACTTGACTTAACTTCTCAGATAAAGCTCATAAATTGTCTCCAGCTAATTATGAATCTTACCAGCAAAACTCATATTCTTCACAGAAGCTACAGTTTCTGTTCTCAGGTTTTTATTACCCTAAAATAGGCCAATCCCCTGTTTGCATTAAACCTATATTATTTTACTGTTAACTGCTGTGAATGGTTGGGACAATGTGGCAAAACGTTCCGTTTGAAAGCAGGTCCAGGCTTGTTTGGTTTTAGGCAACATTTTCAGCTGCAGCTTTACCAGGAATTTGTCTGACTGCCTCTCAGGAGCCTCCAGCCTCTAGTTCAGATCAGTCATTAGAATAAAGATTTTCTTCCAATGTAAAAGCTTATATGTTGTTAGATGTTAACTTTATATGTGTTTTAGTTATTTGATGACTGATCCGACCCACCTTTTCACCCTGAACTTTTTGTCATAAGATAAAGAAAGTTTGATTTTAAAGCTCAACTAAAACTAAAATTAATTCAGTTTAATCTTGTTTTAAAGATAAAACTGTAGTTTCTTTGGCAGTTTGCAGATATTAGCTTCATGAAACATTATGAACCTGATGATTAAGCAAATTTTAAAAATCAGTTCAGTTTTCTGGAATATAACTGGATTGAATTAGGCTCTATTGAACTGAATAAAAATCTGACTGTATAGAATTTAATTAGACTGGATTGCATTTTTTTAAATTAGTTATGTTAAAACATTTAGATTTAACATAATCTTGAATTGAACAGAATGTCCTCTTCACATTGTCCAAATGCAATGTTTGTACCGTACATATGAAGCTGCTATGATAAAACATTCCTAAAATTTAAATGCGTGTGACTACATGTCAAATGAATGTTTTTTTAACGTTAATAATCTTTATTCTGCATAAGTAAAAACTCAGTGAACATAATGCAACCTTGTCCTTTCCCCCTCTGCTGAGAATAGTTCAGTGCATGTAGAAGATCTTGAGCAGACTGCTTCCAGACTCTGATGTCCTGAGTTAAGTTTGTCCTGAAATAGTCTGTCTCACTGAAAAGTATAAACGCTGTTGAGGTAAAAACTCGCTGATTTCTGTGTGTACCGGACAGCCAAGTCAGTGGCAGAGAGACATGATGATGGACAGACCTGCACACACTGAACCAAGAAGCCATGTTCTGTGAGCCACGGTGGACCATGGATCATTTTCAGTCAAGAGAGCTGACTGAACCCAGAGCAGAAGCCCAAGCTGGCACTGAGACAGTAAACAGTGTCTGACCCACCTGGAGGTACTGCTTCCTGTCCCGAGATAAGATTGTTTACTGGTAACTGACCCCCAGGCATTGGAGCTGCATGGTGATGTAGCTGGTAGCCCTGTTCCCTTGCAGCACTTTTATATGTGTTTGCTTTATGGATCAAGCTGAATCACACAGTATCAAAAGAGACTGGGTTTGGATTGGATTAAAATGTAGTGTAAGCCTTTGATCCCAATTCAGATCCAAATTATAACTGAACTGGACTGTGATTAATTTGATCCTGATTTCAATTGATCTAAGGTTTAATTTAATTGTAATTGAAGTGAAATGGAACTGATTTGGATCTAAATCTTATTTAACAACTAGAACACATGATAAAATCAGACAGTATTGTATTTGGATTTTTTTATGCAATGGATTGACCCAAGACATCCAGCGAGGGTGCCGTAGGCTATTAAATGGGACTTTTGAAGGCGGTAAAGAAGACATTTTGAATCGGCAGTAACCTATGCCAACTTGGACATTAGAACTTGGCTTAATAGAAACAAGAGCAAAGCTAGCACAAGCAGGGACGATGCTAATACAGGTCCTTCTCAAAAAATTAGCATATTGTGATAAAGTTCATTATTTTCCATAATGTAATGATGAAAATTTAACATTCATATATTTTAGATTCATTGCACACTAACTGAAATATTTCAGGTCTTTTATTGTCTTAATACGGATGATTTTGGCATACAGCTCATGAAAACCCAAAATTCCTATCTCACAAAATTAGCATATTTCATCCGACCAATAAAAGAAAAGTGTTTTTAATACAAAAAACGTCAACCTTCAAATAATCATGTACAGTTATGCACTCAATACTTGGTCGGGAATCCTTTTGCAGAAATGACTGCTTCAATGCGGCGTGGCATGGAAGCAATCAGCCTGTGGCACTGCTGAGGTCTTATGGAGGTCCAGGATGCTTCGATAGCGGCCTTTAGCTCATCCAGAGTGTTGGGTCTTGAGTCTCTCAACGTTCTCTTCACAATATCCCACAGATTCTCTATGGGGTTCAGGTCAGGAGAGTTGGCAGGCCAATTGAGCACAGTGATACCATGGTCAGTAAACCATTTACCAGTGGTTTTGGCACTGTGAGCAGGTGCCAGGTCGTGCTGAAAAATGAAATCTTCATCTCCATAAAGCTTTTCAGCAGATGGAAGCATGAAGTGCTCCAAAATCTCCTGATAGCTAGCTGCATTGACCCTGCCCTTGATAAAACACAGTGGACCAACACCAGCAGCTGACACGGCACCCCAGACCATCACTGACTGTGGGTACTTGACACTGGACTTCTGGCATTTTGGCATTTCCTTGTCCCCAGTCTTCCTCCAGACTCTGGCACCTTGATTTCCGAATGACATGCAGAATTTGCTTTCATCTGAAAAAAGTACTTTGGACCACTGAGCAACAGTCCAGTGCTGCTTCTCTGTAGCCCAGGTCAGGCGCTTCTGCCGCTGTTTTTGGTTCAAAAGTGGCTTGACCTGGGGAATGCGGCACCTGTAGCCCATTTCCTGCACACGCCTGTGCACGGTGGCTCTGGATGTTTCTACTCCAGACTCAGTCCACTGCTTCCGCAGGTCCCCCAAGGTCTGGAATCGGCCCTTCTCCACAATCTTCCTCAGGGTCCGGTCACCTCTTCTCGTTGTGCAGCGTTTTCTGCCACACTTTTTCCTTCCCACAGACTTCCCACTGAGGTGCCTTGATACAGCAGTCTGGGAACAGCCTATTCATTCAGAAATTTCTTTCTGTGTCTTACCCTCTTGCTTGAGGGTGTCAATAGTGGCCTTCTGGACAGCAGTCAGGTCGGCAGTCTTACCCATGATTGGGGTTTTGAGTGATGAACCAGGCTGGGAGTTTTAAAGGCCTCAGGAATCTTTTGCAGGTGTTTAGAGTTAACTCGTTGATTCAGATGATTAGGTTCATAGCTCGTTTAGAGACCCTTTTAATGATATGCTAATTTTGTGAGATAGGAATTTTGGGTTTTCATGAGCTGTATGCCAAAATCATCCGTATTAAGACAATAAAAGACCTGAAATATTTCAGTTAGTGTGCAATGAATCTAAAATATATGAATGTTAAATTTTCATCATGACATTATGAAAAATAATGAACTTTATCACAATATGCTAATATTTTGAGAAGGACCTGTACGTCACCAGTCTTAGCAAGGAAAGTGCAACCAGGCGCGGCAGCCACAAGCGTTACTCTTCCTCTTCTCTCCTCGCAGATACCACAGTCGCCGCAGGCTGCAGTTTCAGACACTCCGCCATGAAAATTATCCTGTTCGACATTTCTCCAGAGAAAAACACAGTTTTTTAAGTCAGGCCCTGGCTAGAATATTCAGTGGAAGGGGATGCAGCATTATGTTTCCCTTGAAGACAGTTTATTTTTCACACATCATCATCTAACTCAGCATCAAGGCTTCAGATATTGGAAACATGCCTGAGAAAAAGAGAAAGTACTGAACAAGCCTCGCTCCTTGAAAGACCATACATTGTGTGAGAGCCTTTGGAAAGAGAAAATGAAACTGGTTTTAAAATCACAACCCTGGTGCACAAAGAGCATCTGGCCCACAGCAGATATTTTGTGAGCTCAATCACTGACATTTGGACTTTTCTGGCTTTTTTATTTGCATTCAAGGTTTGTGCAAAAAAAAAAAAAAAAGTTTTAAAGAAAAGTTAAAAATGTTCAATATTTTCTCAAAAACATTTCCACATCTCCAGGAGTAGTTCATGTACAGTTGCCTTCAGGTTTATGGTAGACAATGATTAAAATGTAATGCTGATGTGTTTTTAAGCAGTTTCTATGCAATTGTTTTGCATTTACGCAATGTATGAGCTAAAGTTTGTTAAGCTGAGCATAATTACTCAGCCTTTTCTGATGACTGATGCACAGTTACCTGTCACTGTATTAAGTCAGTATTCTTTATTTTGTATTAATAAACAACATGGTTGTATCATTTGAAAGGTTACATGAATGTCCGGCAAAGTGAAACTTATTTCCTAATAATATCCTGAATGTTGTGTTTTACCTTCGGTCTCTTCCACTTGACCCCGGACTTCATCTCCAGCTCCCCCACGGGGAAGTGGTAGTCCACGCAGAGCCCGTCCCGGCCCACCGCGGTCACGTCCCCGCTCTCTGAGGACATGTCCTTGTCCAGCAGGTCCGCCAGCCAACGGCGGGACTGGGAGCCCATCAGCTCATCGGAGCAGGTCGAGTCCACGCTGTCCTGCGGAGGCAGCGAGCTTTGAGAGGAACTGCGGGACTTTATCATGCTGAAGCCGAACTGAGCTTCCCTGAGCTCTGCAAGAAGATAATAAACGCAGGGAGCCAACGCCCACCAGGACAAACTGCACACCTCATTTTACCTGAGGTGTGGCTCCTGCATGTTGATTGGTCCACAGCAAGCCATAGTGGCTGCTTGTTTTTGGTATCTACAACTTTATTTCATGCAGTAAATATTTACGTAGTAAATATAATTTGTGTAGAGAGACCAGGGCAGAACATACCAATTTCCTACACGTCTGCTGACAAATTCCTACATTTCCCAGGATGTGGTTTTCTGTATAAACTCTGTGGGGTCGTGAAAAGTCACAGCACTGCAGTTATATTAATAAACATTATTGCATTAATGTATCTGAACTTTGACAGAGGACGGGGTGTGTTATTCACAATTATACATTATAAAGACACCATGCTGGAGGCCTAAAAACTCAACTCATAAATAATAAATTAATTAAACAATTCAAAGAGTATGTAGAATATATAGAGTATATTGTAGCTCATTCAAATAAGGAAAGAAATACAGGTTTTTCTTTTGGAGTTATCTTTTAAATGATGCACAGATCTGCAAGCTTTTTACTTTTTAGCATCTATAAATTTATTATAATATAGTATAATAATTATCAATAAAGTACAAGATTAATACCATACTGAGTTGTTGTTTGGACCCCTTTTCAAAAACCTTAAATGGACCCACTATTCAATTCTGACTGCAGCATCACTATAACTCTACACCTATAGGATGTGGTGGGGCTCATTGTTTTGCAGGGCAACATCTGGAGCTGCTGAGATTTTGTTCCCACCTCATTTAACCCTAAAACAGATAATACAGGTGAAACTCACACCAGTAGCTCTGAGTACATCAGTCATCATGTAGAAATGTTTTAACATCCATAGGTGTTTATGCCCTTAAGTTAGCAGGGCTTGCAGTTTTCTTCAAGGTGTCATGGTGCGGTTTTGGTGTGGACCAATATGCAGACAAGGTTCTGGATGCGGCTTTTCAAAAACAGTCTTCAAACTTTATTTTAAGGATTCCAAAAGAGCAAAAATGAAAGCACTGTAGGTACGAACATGATTAATCCAAAACTTACATGTGTACTCCTTGCAGGAACGAAGCAAACATAAAACAGAGTTCTGGTCTAGCGAGCGGGCGGAACAGAGTGAAGATGAACAAGGAACCAGCAGGGAACAAAGAGCACAGACCAGTTCATATACAGCAGGATGTGAGAGGAGAACAAAGGACAGATAATCAAAAAACACAGAACAGGTGCGGCAAGGAGACAGGGAGGCCGAAGGGACAGGTGGAACAGATTAACCAATAAGGAGAAACACAAACCCAAGCAGAACAGGAGACTACGGTAAAATAACCAAAACATAAGAAATCTAGAATAACCAGAAGATAGAAGAAACAGAGGAATCTGGAAGGAACAGGAAAAACAACAGAGCCTAAGGCCTAAGAAAAAGGGGACCATAAAGAAACCCTGACTACAAAATAAAACACTGAAAGAACAAACTGAGAATGAAACAGGAGAAATGATGACTAGAATAAAAGTAAACAGTAACTAAAGCTAACCTGTTAAAGGAGGAACTGGAGAATAAAGATAAACAGAAGAAACAGAGCTAAGAGGGACCATTAAATGTAAAGGAAACAAAAACTGAGTAATTAACAACTAAAAGAGGAAAACTAATGATGAGAGGAGAACAGACAGGGAGGCAAAAGGAAACCAGAATTGTCAGAACACAAAAAGTGATGAACAAGAATACAAACCTTCAAACAAGAGCATCTAAAACAAAACACCAAACCACAAAGTCCAAAATCTCACATCCTGACACAAGGGAGATTCTGAGGTTGCTGAGCTTCATCTTCACCATCCTACATCAGTGGATAATTTGATCCTTAACATTCATCTTTCAATTTTGTATTTCAAAGAATTTAACCATCTGGAGACAATTAATGTAGTTATTTCTTATATGAATTTGTCATAGATTAATGTTATCAGCATTGAAAATGTGTTAAAAGAAATATTCTTACATTCCAAACATCATAAAGGTTAAATATTTATGGATATTTCAACATAAAAAAGCAAAAACTAGAGCATTTACCAAGTAAAACTATACATGTAACAACATAGAGCAAGAAAGCAAAAGCACTTTCAACAAAATAAATGTAACTATAATCTAACTCTACATACTGAACTTTAATAATAAAACATTCACACTGTTGTTAACTCAACATGTACAAATACAAAAAGCATAACACACAGCTATGTTCTATTTCAGTTGGTGGGATCTTGACCCAGCCTTGGTGGTACCACCTGTTGCAGCAGGCAATCTGAAAATCATCAAATTTAAATAGTCCATTTAATAAATTTGGAGGAAAATTTGTCATAGTTATTTAGCTGTCTTCTTCTGCTAACCTGCTGTAAACGATGTTGGGTCATTATATCAGGATATTTCAATATGACGCCATTTTTGTAAGATGCAAATGAGACACATTATTTTCTATGTAAAGTCCACTGCCCGTCAGAACAGTTTCTTTCTGTTGAAATGTTTTCTTCACCACAGAACCCACATGTTTGCTCAGGGTGAGGTACACCATTAGACAATGTGTAATCTTCTATCAGACATTCGACTTCCCAATCATCACGTATTAAGTTAAACTTTATAGTGTAAATATTTAATTAGAGTGGACCAAATAAAATTGTTTGATTCTTACCTTATGACTGTATTGTACAAAAATTAGATAACTTAATTTAGATAACGTTTCACTGAGCTGGATCAATAGGAATTAATTTGACTTCTAAAAGTACATTGAGATCATTTTTCTATGGTCATCTTAATGACAGCATAAAGTTACTGTCTTCCTCATAGAAGATCATACGTGTCCTCGCTCCCACAATGACTGCTGAGGTTCTCCAGTGATTCTACCGCAAAACAAACCATTTTAGTCATTTTTCGTACCTTAAGAGAATGGTAGTATGTTATGGTGCTTGCTTTTCTCCAGTGTCTATGAAGCTGACCTCCTACCAGGTTGGGATCAAATGCGGTTTCATTCGGTCCACTCTAATTAAATATTTACACAATACAGTTTAACTTAATATCCAATAAATCTGAAGTTGAATGTCTAATGGAAAATTACACAGCAGTAGTATTTATCTCACCCTGAGCAAACATATGGGGATTGTGGTGAAGAAAGCCTTTCAACAGAAAAAAACTTCATCCTAACCTGGTATGTTCTCAGTGGCCGTGGACTTCATTTATTCTAACACATTTTCAATGCTGATAACAATAATTTATTACAAATTCTTATAAGAAATAACTATTAATTTTGTTCCCAGATGGTTAAATCCTTGAAAAGCAAAATTCTAAAACAAATGTTTGCTCGGTTTTAAAGATCCAATGCAAAACAATGAGCCTGACCACATCACTTGGGGGTAGAGATTTAGTGATGCTGCAGCGAGAACTGAAAAACAGTGGGTCCATTTGGAGTTTTTTTAAGAGAGGTACAATAACTCTAGGTGGTATTAATTTTCCCCTCCTTGAACCGCCACCTTAACGTGGTGGAGGGGTTTGAGTGCTCGAATGATCCTAGAGGCTATGTTGTCTGGGGCTTAAATGCCCCTGGTAGGGTCTCCCATGGCAAACAGGCTCTAGGTGACGGGTCAGACAAAGAGCGGTTCAAGACACATTCATGAGGACCATAAAATCGAGGCACGTGACGTCGCCCGGTACGGCGGAGCTGAGGTCCCACTCTGGAGCCAGGCCTGAGATTGGGACTTGTTGGAAAGCGCTTGGTGGCTGGGTTGCTCCTCGCGGGACCCGGCCGGGCCAAGCCCGAATGAGAGACGAGAGGCCATCCACCAGTGGGCCCACCACCTACAGGGGGAACCATGAGGTACTGGTGCAAAGAGGATTGGGCAGCAGACGAAGGTGGAGATCTCGGCGGCCCGATCTCCGGATGCTTAGGCTGGCTCTAGGGACGTGGAATGTCACCTTGCTGGGGGGGAAGGAGCCTGAGCTTGTGCAGGAGATCGAGAGATATCGACTAGAAATAGTCGGGCTCGCCTCCACGCAAAGGCGTGGGCTCTGGAACCCATCTCCTCGAGAGGGGCTGGACTCCCTTCTACTCTGGAGTGGCCCACGGGGAGAGGTGGCGGGCTGGGGTGGCTTTGCTTTTTGCCCCCCAGCTCAGCCGTTTTGTGTTGGGGTTTACCCCAGTGGATGAGAGAGTTGCATCCCTGCGGCTTCGGGTTGGGGACAGGTCGGTTGGGCCGAGCGGTAGTGCGGAGAACCTGGCCTTCTTGGCGTTCCTGTCGTGGGTGCTGGATAGTGCCCCCCCTGGGGACTCCATTATTCTGCTGGGGGACTTCAATGCCCACGTGGGAAACGACAGTGACACCTGGAGAGGCGTGATCGCGAGGAATGGCCTCCCCGATCTGAATCCGAGTGGTGTTTTGTTATTGGACTTCTGTGCTAGTCACGGATTGTCCATAATGAACACCATGTTCAAACATAAGGGTGTAGTTTAGTACACCTGGCACCAGGACACACTAAGCAGGAGGTTGACGATTGATTTTGTTGTCGTATCATCACACCTTCGGCCACATGTCTTGGACTCTCTGGTGAAAAGAGGGGCTGAGCTGTCCACTGATCACCACCTGGTGGTGAGTTGGATCCGCTGGAAGAGGAGAAAGCCGGACAGACTTGGCAGGCCCAAGTGCATAGTCAGGGTCTGCTGGGAACGTCTGGCAAAAACTCGGGCCTGGCAGGAGTTCGGTGAGGCCATGGAGAAGGACTACGGTTGGCCTTGAAGCGATTCTGGCAAATTGTCCGGTGCCTCAGGTGGGGGAAGCAGTGCTTCGCCGACACTGTTCACAGTGGGGGTGGGGAGCTGCTGACCTCGACTGGAGACATTATCGGGCGGTGGAAGGAGTACTTCAAGATCTCCTCAATCGTGCCATGGTATTGGAGAGGAGACTCCGGCCAATAGTTGAACCTCGGCTTTAGGAGAAGCAGTGTTGTTTTCATCCCAGCTGTGGAACACTGGACCAGCTCTATACCCTCTGCAGGTTACTTGAGGGTTCATGGGAGTTTGCCCAACCGGTCCACATGTGACTGTGTCCCTTGTGGTGCCCTGTGGGGGGGTGCTCCAGGAGTATGGAATCGGGGCCCTTTATTAGGGGCCATCCGGTCTCTGTACAAGGGCAGCAGGAGTTTGGTTCTGCAATGCCGGCACTAAGTCGGACCTGTTCCCGGTGCATGTTGGATGCTGGCAGGGCTTCCCTTTGTCACCGGTCCTGTTCATAACTTTTATGGACAGGATTGCTAGACGCAGCCAAGGGCCGGAAGGGGTCTGGTTTGGGGACCAGAGGATTTCGTCTCTTCTTTTGCAGATGACGTGGTCCTGCTGGCCCCCTCTAGCCAAGACCTACAGCATGCACTGGGGTGGTTCGCAGCCGAGTGTGAAGCGGCAGGGATGAAGATCAGCTCTTCCAAGTCCGAGGCCATGCTTCTCGACCGGAAAAGGGTGGCTTGTCCTCTTCAGGTTGGAGGGGAGTTCCTGCCTCAAGTGGAGGAGTTTAAGAATCTCGGGGTCTCGTTCACAAGTGAGGGGAGAATGGAGCGGGAGATCGACAGACGGATCGGTGCGGCTGCCAAAGTAATGGGGGCGCTGTGCCGGTCCGTTGTGGTGAAGAGAGAGCTGAGTCGAAAAGCGAAGCTCTCGATTTACCGGTCGGTCTACGTTCCTACCCTCACTTATGGCCATGAACTTTGGGTCATGACCGAAAGAACGAGATCCCGGATACAAGCGACTGAAATGAGCTTCCTCCGTAGGGTGGCCGGGCACTCCCTTAGAGATAGGGTGAGGAGGTCAGCCATCCGGGAGGGGCTCGGAGTAGAGCCGCTGCTCCTCCACATCGAGAGGAGCCAGTTGAGGTGGCTCAGGCATCTATACCGGATGCCTCCTGGACGCCTTCCTCGGGAGGTGTTCCAGGCACGTCCCACTGGGAGGAGGCCCAGGGGACGGCCCAGGACACGCTGGAGGGACTATGTCTCTCGGCTGGCCTGGGAACGCCTTGGGCTCCCCCTGGAGGAGCTGGAGGAGGTGTCTGGAGAGAGGGACGTCTGGGCGTCTCTACTGAGTCTGCTGCCCCCGCGACCCGGTCCCGGATAAAGCGGAAGACGACAAGTATGAGGGCAAGTACGAGTTATTAATCTTGTACTTTACTGATAATTAATATTCGCTACTACATTAACGTAATACATTTATAGATACATAAAAATAAAAAGCTTGATTCATTTAAAATATTAATCCTAAAGAAAAACCTGAATTGTTTAGGCCATTACAAGGAATTTATGGATTAAAAAATATATTTTTTATGGATCTTATGTAATGTCCGGGGACACTGAATTTTGGGTTTTTATTATTTGAAAGCCACAAGCATCAAAACTACAACAAATAAAGGCTTGAAATATTTAACTGTATGTGTGATGAATCTATGAGCTTCACTTTCTGAAATGAGGGACAAAAATACAGAAGTTCCTTACAATATTAAAATATTTTGAATATTGTATTTCAGCAACAAGGTGATTCCCAGTGAGCTGAAAACTACCGATTTAGTAGGTTACCAACTTAACTATGATGTGCCTTCTGCACTTCAGTTCAATCTCTTTTAAAACTTTAAGAATTAAATCCAAGCTAAGATATGATGATTCTGCAGAAACACAGAAAACACCATGTAGAAAACTGCTAGGTGCCTTGAACATTAGAACAGCAAGTGAAAAGCAAAAACTGATGTCAACATCCAGTAAGGGGGAGCCATTCTGAAAATAGGAGTAAATTATAACATTTTGGGCAAAACCAACAAATATAAAACCCTTTTTCCTGGCAACGACCGACATCTCCAGCAGGCGCCCAGAGGCATTGGAAATATCAGTCAAAACAAGTTAATGTGCTTTCAAGTAAAACAAAGTAATTCAAGGAATTATGTGGTGTGACTACAGAAAGCTAATTTATCACACAAGCCGACAGGATCTATCTAGCAATTGAAAATTAATTAGATAGGAATGCAGTTTGCAACAACAACCTGCCAACAGGGAAGCTATTTTATAAGCAGTATGATGAAAATGCTTGCATGTTGTTTTTAATGGGAAAATGTGTAAAATTTAGTCAGCTACTCTGACTGTGAAGAAGGACCAGAAACCTCAAACATCTAGTTACAGATTAGAGCAACCAAGATCTTATTGTACTTGAAGCAAAAAGCTACAAAAAGACTTGAGAAAAATAAAAACTTGCAGAAATTGGCAAAAAATAAGCTCGAATTGATTTAAGATTTTAAAGAAAGTTTAAGTGAAGAGCCTCATGCTGTGTTTTGCCTCAGGTACCAGAATCCCTAATTCAGCCCCCGGTCTAAAGATCTGGACTAAAAAAACATTTAAAAAGCTTTTTTTTCTAGTTAAATATTCTTGAGAAAAACTTGAATAACTGTTCAAGCCTGTAAAAACTATTGCTCAAAAGCAGCTGAAGTGACGACTGAAGAACAGGAGAAAATAAAATCATGAAAATGATTTTTATCGGTTTTATTTTTTAATTTTAGCAATCATGAAAACAAATGTTGGGCGTGTGCGTCTGCTTGTATCACTGCGATGTAGCCATGATGCTGGAAACACCTGCAGAGAAAAAAAGAAAACAAGAAATTAAAAATAGATATTAAATTATTAAAATATTGAACATAATATTGAACAATAACAGAATAAAAAAAAATCCTAGTGTTATTTTTATTTCAGTAAGCCTTTAAAAGTACAGATATTTAACAATTTAGCTTTTGTTTCCAAATGATAATTTTACTAAATATTCTAATTCTTAAAGCAGGTGAAACACGACGTGTCATCAAAACAAAGCAACAAATAAGCGACCTAGAAAGTGTCTCTGCTAAATTATGAGCAGAAGGGAGGAATTATTAATAGGCACAAGAAGCAGCCAACCAGCTGATCAAATGCATTGATTAAACAGACTGATTGAACAGCTCTATAAAAGCAGTAGTTTTAGTAGTCTGCTGCTCTGGGGAATACAGAAGTGTGTCAACACAATGCCAAGACAGAAAGACATCAGCAATAACAGTAGAGAAGCAACCGTTGCTGCCAGAAAATCTGGGAAGAGTTATAAGGGCATCTCCAAACAATCTGAAGTCCATCATTCTACAGAAACAAAGACTATTTACAAGAGGGAAACGTCTGAGACATCCGCCAGTCTTTGAAGGAGTGGACGTCCCAGGAGATTCAGCCCAAGGTCAGAGCGTGCAATTCTTAGGGAAATGACAGAAAACCCAGAAGCTCCATCTCAGACACTACAGGCCTCAGTTAGAAGGTTAATGTTCATGACAGGACGATTAGAAAAAGACAGAATAAGTCTGGCATGTTCAGATGGGCTGAAGGAGAAAACATCCTCAGTGTGTCAGCCTGAGTTGGGTTAAACAACCACAAGACTTCTGGACCATCGTCCTTTATGCAGATGAGACCAATGCACAGATGTTTAGTCATAACATCATGTTTACTGAAACCCAAATGTGGTAAATTAGCACAACCGTCGAGCACGGTGGTGGAGGGTTGATGATATGGGCTTGTTTTATAGCCACAGGAGCTAGGCAACTCGCAGTGCTTAACTCAACCATGAACTCCTAGAGTCAAGTGTGAGCCCATCTATCCTACAACTGTTTGGCCCAAACTGAGTCTTCAACAGGACAATGATCCAAAACACAGCAGCAGCTCAACAAGTAGAACAGAACTAGAACAGAACTAGGCCTCAGTCTGATTGAAATGCTGTGGTAGAACCTTAAAAGCTGACCACAACTAAAAGTGTTCAAACCTCAATGACCTGAAGCTACGATAGAAAGAAGCATGGGCAGAACATCATTCACAAGAATGTGAGATGTTGATAAAGTCAGACATAAAACCTCTGCAGGGTGGTTGTTGCTGAAGGTGGATCTACACGCTGCTGAATCCTGGGGTGCACTTAGTTTTTAACCTTAAATGTCCATCATCCCAACAGCAAAACGTCTACAAATTTATTTCATTACCTTATGGCGCAAACCTTTCAAATTCTGCCAAATTAAATTACTGGCAGCCATGAAAATCTTTACAACTGGACACATCTGGCCACGAAAATCAGCAACTTAAAAGTGAGACGTTTTTTACAAGCAACAAAACAGAAAAGTTGTCGTCATCGTTAAAAGAGCATGGTCTCATCCCTCTGTAACACTGATAATAACTGAGTCTGTAACCCCTCAGCCCGGTTCTGCTGTTGAAGACTGAACATCACATTTCCCAGCAGCAGTTTAGCAGTTTCAGCGTCTCTCACTCTCAAAGTCGATCTTCTCCACGATGTTCTTCGGCTTGATGCTCTCCTCCTGGTTGTAGATGAAGATCTGTCCATCCTCGTTCTCCGTCCAGCCGTACTTATTCATCCACACCTTTAGCTGCGTGTCTGCGCAAACAGGAAGCGTGTTCAGCTTTCAGTAACAACCAGTGCTTAACTGGTACCGGTACGTTTTAGACTAAACTTGACAAAAACAAAGGATCCTTTCCATAAACGAAGTCATTAGACAGACTTAGGGAGTTGTTTTCTCACCCAGTGGGTCTCCCAGCATCTCAGCCAGCAGCTGGCGGTCAATGGTCTGGTAGGTGATTCCCACAACATGACAGATGACTGAGGAGGAAGATGAAATTGACAAGATTATTTATATCTTACTGGTTTTCTCTTCCATAAACAGTACAGTCAAACAAGCGTAAACTGGCAAAAATCTCTTTTTTCACTGGTCAGTCAGAAAATTAAACTCACACTTCCGAACTGAATCCTCGAAACCGGTGATGCCGTCAATGAGCTCTCGGTTCTCCTCAAGACTTGTCTGTCAGGAAGACAAAAATGTTGGAAGTTTAACACCAAATGGAGTCGGGACAAGAGAACCAGGGCAGAAGATACTAATGCTGTCTGAGCTCTTCCAGTGGATCACAACCTTCCTGCCCGACTCAAGGCCTTGTCTGGGCTTAGACGCCTCATCTCCACTCCTGCAACCATCAGGATCAGGACGTCTACGTCGATTAAAATGACTGCAGAACCCAAACCTGCCTAGAAAACGCTTCTGGTTTACACAAGCTCATCACTGTGGTGATACCAGTGTAAAAAATGTCTGCATACAGAGAGAGAGAGGAGTTCAGCTGACATCCAGTTTCTCCAAGAGTTTTCTCACTTCGCTGCTCTGGAGCATACAGATGGGTGTAAACACTATGCCAATATGGAAAGACAACAGCAATAACCTTAGAGAAGAAACTGTTACTGTCCATCATGCTGGGAAGGATCATCAGGGCATTTCTAAACTATTCTGGTCCTTCATCATACAGAGAGTAAAATTATTCACAAGTAGAAAACAGCTGCCGATCTTCCCAGAGAGGACGGCTCCTTCAATTTCACTCCAAGTTTAAAACGTTTGGTGCTCAAAGAAATGCTAAGAACCCAAGAGCACCATCTCAGCCTCAACAGGCGTTAGTAGGTTAAATGTTCATGAGTAGACAATCAGTAAAACTTTCTACAAGTAGGGCTGTTTTGGAAGAGCTGAAGGACAGAGACTCTTCTGTCCAGAAAGAACAAGGCAGTATGACTCTGCCAAGGTATGATATGTTATGAAACCCAAGACAGTATCCTCCAGACAGATGAGACCAAAGTTGAGACATTTGTCCATAGTGCCCAGTACCATGTTGATGGTATGAGACAAGCGAACACAGTGTATCAGTTCGGATCCCTCATACAAACTGTGAAATACGGTGGTGGAGGAGTGATGATTTGGGCTTGTATTGCAGCTGTGTACACCTCGCAGTTATTGAATCAACTGTGAACTCATCTGTCTAACAAAGTATTCTAGAATGAATCAAATGTGAGGCTGTCTGTACAAGAGCTGAACGTTGGACCAAACTGGGCCGCAATCCCAAACCCTATAATCAAATGGTGTTGCAATGGTCCTGTAAAAGCCCGCACATGAACCTGATCGAAATGCAGTGATTAGAGTGAGTTAAACATGCAGATAATGTGGTTGTGTTTAAGGGTCGTACCCAGAAGCTCTGGAAGTGGCAGGTTTCCAGTAGGTTCCCCAGGTAGAGGATCTGTCTGATGGGTCGCTCCTCTTGCTGCGACACTGTAGTCAAGGAACATCCCCTCTCACCCCAAGACAGAACCCACCACACAGGTTACACTCCCATTCACAGCTACAAATGTTCATGTATTCGTATACCCGACACCAGGAAGAACCCTTAATGTCTCACTTTGATCACACTTCAAGAATCACATCAAGAAAACATCCAACAAAAGTTAATATGTAAAATAAAAATATGACCCCATGTAAAAATGTAGCTAACAATATACAGAAATGTAAAAATACAGCCGCTTTTTTTTTTTTTGTCAAAAGCAATGACAGATGAAGCAGCACCAAAGGGATACGTGTGTCTGGTCGATCATACACTTGCAGAGGGTGAAGTCGGTGTGTGGCAGGTTGGTCAGAGCCTTGAGGAGAATCTGTGAAGTCACTGGAGTCTGGAAGTAAGCTGGATTAAACTGATATCTGTGTGAGAAACGCAGAGACTTCGCATTACTAAATATCACACACACACAAAATCCCTCATAAACATATTACAGAGAAATATTGGATGGAAGTTTAGCTGCCAAATTGTCTCTCGTTGTATTAGCAGGTAAAAGCAGTTGACAGTTTGAAGGTTTGGTTTAACAAGATTAAACAAGTGTGATGTAAATTGTTGGACAACTTTTAGGTTTTCTGCTCACGTTATATGCCCCTGGAAATTTCATAAAGGCACAGACTGGAAGCCAGAAGATAAATAAACAAGCTACCAAACTAGCAACATAACTTCCCCCCCATTAGTCTATAGTCTTAACACATGATCACCATCTGAGCTACAGTAAATGCCTGAAGATGTATGAGCATGTGTCTTTGGTTTCGGTCAGTACCTAAGGAAAAACAACAGAATTTGCCTAAAATGTCAAATTCAAAACTAGAGCTGGTAGTAGAAAAGCCGACAGTTTGTTTATTTATGTAGATCTGGAAAATCCCTGAAAGGTTTGTCTTCAGATGTTAAAAAAAAGGTGTTAACTGGGTGAGAAAACCTGTTGCCAAGTAAATCCTATTAATTACTAGAGTCCGAATGAGTTTCCTGAGTAAAATTCAGTTTTTGTATGTGCAGTCTGAATATTCAGTTGACATTTCAGCTGTTTGACTACCAAACAGTTTCACTTACAGCTTCAGCACAGCCAGGTTTGCCTCCAGGTCATAAGCGTTTTCTCGGGCTTGTGTCTCCACGTAGCGCTCTAGCGTGGTAAGGTTCTCAGGGTTGTACCTGTTAGGAGACAGGCAGTTGTTACTCGTAATCAGCTGAGAAAAATCCAACTATTATGTGTTTAATTCACACTAAAGCTGTATAGTTTCAAACAACTTTTCGCTTTTTCGTTCTTCTTTAGATCAGGTCACGACGTGTTACTTTTGAGATGTTTTATAGCCTACTTCATGTTGTTAAACAGGTACTCTGAGGGTTTTTAATTGTGCAGGTCTAGCAGTGATCGGAATGACTGTGGCTATGGAAGCTGAGCTCAGCTTTCCAAAAAAAAAAAAAGCGCTTAATTACAGATATGTTCTGATTTAACAAACGCTACCATTACTTTTTACTACATAGGTCCAGGTTGGCTTAGTTGTTACTACTTAACTCTAAATAAAATCAACATTTAAAAAGGCCAATTTGTGTTTACATGAGTCTCTGAGTCATATTAACATTAGCTTAAAGATCTGGAACATCGAACTGCGACAAAAAAAATAAAAACAGAAGAAACCTGTAAGAGGCAAATACTTCAAAATAAAACCAGACTGCTCTGTTAATATCTACTGCGTTGCAAAACCCGTACTCGTTTTTTTTATGTCAATATAAGAGGTGACACATAACACAGTCGTATGGATAATGTAACCGTTACTAGAACTTCAGCTAGTGTTGCTAACACCAGTTAATTTTTAATTATTATTTTAGCAAAGATTATTTAAAAACAGTCTAAACACAGCCTAAAATTGGTCAAATGAGCGGCTATCCTCAATGAACGTTGTCTTAGTTAACGCCACAACTCCGAAAATCATCATGAAATAAGCTAGGCTACTGTTAGCCTCGCCGGTTTTATCGACTCCATTCTAGAATCATTCGTACCTATCGATTCCTCGCAGGAGTTTCCCCACGTTTGCCCTCATCTGCTCGAAGGTTGACGCCATTTGGTCCAAAGTTTTACAGATAATTTAAAAGGTAAATTAAGCTTAATTTCACACGTGGGCCCAAAAGCTGAAAACACACAGGGGCGGAGGGAGAAAAAGGTCGGACCGGAAACACAACAGACCGGAAGGACCGACAGACTGCTTCGGGAAGTAAATAAAATTAACGTCCAGTTGTTTTAAAACGTCGTAGTTCTCAAAATCTATTGTTATCCAAATTCATTATGCAAAAATTCTATATACATACAGCAAAAATGCAGCGAAGGAATAACATGTTTAATTATATATTTCACAGTTAAAAATAAAATAATTGGAAACTATTGTACAAAATATTAGTTTTTATGTTGGCGTTTACATTCAGAATGAAAGAAATATCCAGTTGCAGGTTGGAAATCCAATTGGTTTCCTACTTTCTGTGGTTTTTGCTGGATAGTCAGAATTCAAGTCTGACAAATCAACTGGAATACTACTTGGAATGTCGGCGGTTCCCGACTCGTTCATATTGAATATGGCTGCCAGGTGAAAAACATAGCAAAAGATGCTGAAATAAACCTTCCTCTTGTCTATTTTTTTTACATGCATAATATACGATATCTATTAGCAAACATGTTCCTTTAGTGCTTAATCAAATAAAATACAAATCAGTACATTGCTCGTCTAGTCTTGCTTAGTTAGCTTGTGTCTAAATGTGTGGGAAACATCCAATATGGCTCCCAACATAAATACAATTTAGTAAAAGTTGTAGTAATTAACTGTTTATTTCCACTTGTGTTGGCTTGTACCTAAATTAGCTGTGAGTAATCTTTTTATACTGATTTTGATCTCATTAGCCAAAGCTAGTTCTGTAGAACCAATAAACCCCTTAATTAGAAGCTGTCTGACAACATGAAGTAGGCTAAAAAATGCCCCGTTCTAAATAAATCCAGGAACGGATGAGAAGAGTCATCAGTATGAAAAGGGGTACAATGCCATTTTCACAGTGAGATCATGGAAAAGAAATTAACCTTCCCAGGGATGGCCAGTTTACCAAAATTACTGCAAGAGCAAGTCTCAGAAAGTCTTATGACACAACTCGGTCGTCGAGGGATTATCGGCTAGCAAAGCAAGGCAACTTTAATTGTTTAGCACATTTCACAACGTGACAATTCAAAGCGCTCCTTCTGAAAGTCCGCATTTACTCCTCTTTGCAAGAGCAGACGGCATGAAAAGCCATCTCTGCCTGCAGTGAACCACGGAGAGAAAATGTCTGCCGAATATCCAATTTAAAACGAACATCTAGCTCCAGCAGGGACCTTCTCCAGCAGAAAGAGCTCCAGTTAGTTCTCCTCTCCACTAGAGGCCGGTGTTTATGGGTAAGTATGATAAAAACTAATTCGGGGTTGTTTTCGCTTCTCCGCTTCGTATTGGTCGAAGTCCTACCACGTGATAAGGTGTAAAGACGCCTTTTTTAGTTTTAATGGTTGATTTAATTTAAATTCCCACAACCGATTTACATTAAAACTACCAGATCTAAAATATAACACTGTCTCGGTTTCTGACAGAGCTTTAAAAAAAAAAAAAAAAACAGTTAAAGTTTGTGAACCGTGAGTCAGACTGAGGTCTGTCAGAATGACCTGGTCTCCTCCGAGGTATTTGTGGTATCGCTTCTCGGCCTTTTGGCTAAGACAGCGATCGACACCTCTGGGTGGTGAGAGTCTTACCTGTTGTGGTTTGGTGGCTTTCATCTGAAAGAAGTGTTTTTCTCTTTTGTGCAGAAAAGATCAACTTGAAGTAGTTGAAACTTTCTTCACGTTTTTTTAATTTGCTTACTGTTTATAGTATATTTATTGTGTCTTGTGATACTTTTAGACCATTTTAATTATTGCGTCTTAGGTATCTTTTTTTGTTTACCATTTTTATTGGTTTATAGTACTTTCAACCCTTTTCAGGTTTTTAGTGTTTTTTAGTTTGTGGTGCCTCCACCATGTCGGCCAATCATGCCGGCATGCGGAGGCACCACAGCGTCCGTTTTTTATTCACAGAAAATGATGGTAAGCCAATGGTAATGTCCAGACTAGACTTTTCCAGGAAGCTGATCCAGCAGACATTGAAGTTTACTGCAAATGACCTGAACTGTATCCTGACCCTGCCTTTCAACAAAGGATTTGATGTAAGTTTCTGCACAAGTGCGCTGTTACAAGAGTTTTGGACACGTTTTGAAAATGAAAAACCCCAATTTTCAGCATTCAACGTTGAGAAGCTGACTGATAATACCTTGAAAACAGTTATTGTCAGGATGTTCAATGAGACAGTTAATGCTGAAGACATTTGTATGTGGCTGGGGAGATATTGCACTGTGAAAGGCCAGGCTATGAAGGTGAGGGATATGGATGGCATCTGGAACTGTGCTTGGAGGGTCCCAATTAAACAATGGGAAGACCCCCAAGGTTTCCAGGGCCTGAAACATCTCCCCTCAATGGTAGTCCTGGGGGAAAACAGAGGCTATATTCATTACCAGGGACAGCCTAAGCTCTGCCGGAGATGTGGAGAGCACGGCCACCTGGTTGAAGCTTGTGACAAATTGTTTTGTGGGAAATGTAGAGAAGTTGGACACACTTTCGATGAATGTACAAATGGAAGAAAATGCAACCTGTGTGGAGAGGAGGACCACCTTTTTCGAGACTGCCCAAAGTCCTTTGCAAACAAGCTTAAAAATAGAAAAGTAAATGAACAAACTGAAAAGGTAAGCCAAATTACAACAGTTGAAGAGCTAATTGAAGCAGCTGGGCCAGAAAATTTAAATTTCCCGCCAAAACCTGTGATTGGAGGAGAGGAACAGGTGGAGGCGGGAACAGGGGAGGGGCCTGAAATGTCCCCACACACTGAAACATCCAATGAAGATGAGGACATGCAGGCAGAAGGCGGAGCTATGTCTCAGGATGAGGAAATGGAATCAGATGAGAGTAGTGAGGATGCCCCCCTCCCCGATGCCCAGCTGGCAAAGAGGCCAGCATCAGAGTTGTCTCCTGAGATCATCGTTGCCTTGGAAAAGAGGGGTAGGCTTGGGAACCCCTCAGATAACTCATCTGAGGAGGAGCCCAGAGTCTTCCCCTCTGACTCACCAAATGAGGTCTCTTTTTTGAACATAGCTCTTCAATCAACCCCAAAGGACACTATGTTAAATAAAACCTTGCAACAGAGGCCAACACCTAGAGTCCGGAAGGGGAATGGAGCTCAATCCCTTCCTTGCCCACCCTGTGAAGTGAAGGAGGAGCTCCATTCACAAGAAATTACCTAAACTAGACACCACACCCCTTTTGGATTTTAAGTGTATTTATTTATATTTAACTGTTTAAACTTCTAAAATGTCAAACCTAGTCACTTTAACCATACTCATGGCCCTCACCTTCTCAACAATCAATGTTAGAAGTGTGAAGTCGAGAGTTAGAGCCCAAAGTGTTTTATCCTTTTTAAGTTCTGTAAAGTCAGATGTGCTTTTAATTCAAGAATGTGCAATACCTTTTTTAACTAACTATACCCAGTGGCAGAACATGTGGCCACAGACGTCGATCTGGAGTGGATCAAACGACAATAAAAATGATGGAGTGGCCATTTTAATAAAAAATCCTCAGGTTCTGGTGAAGGGAAGCACTGTGGTGAGAGAAGGACGAGCACTTTTAGCAAATTTGACTTTTATGGGACAGGATTTTAACCTCTTAAATATTTATGGTTTTAATGACAAACATGACAGGTATGACCTTTTAGAGGAGCTGCGGCCCCACATGCTTGGAAAGAAACCACTTATCGTCGGGGGAGATTTTAATTGCATTTTAAGCAGAAAAGATAGGAAAAGAGCAAAACAAGATTTTAAGGTGGATAAGACATCGCTTTTACTGCAGGGAATAGTTAGGGATTTTAAACTAGTCGATTGTTTTAAAGCAATGCATCCTAGAGAGGAGGGCTTCACCTGGGTCAGTGATGATGGTTCCAAAGCCTCTCGCATAGACTATGTTTTTACTCGGGACTGTTCACCAACGGATGCTAGATTGACACCGGTGTTCTTTTCCGATCACTTAATGCTGTCCTGCACTCTTTCACTTTCTTTGGGTGTGACGACAGGGAGAGGTCTGTGGAAGCTCAACTGCTCCCTTTTGGACGACCAGGCTTTGGCCGACCAATATAGGGAGCAGTATCGGGAGTGGCAGACCCTCCAGGACTTATACGAAACACGTGCACTGTGGTGGGAGATGGTGAAGGGAAGGACCCAGACTTTCTTTCGACTGGCCGGGAAAAGGAAAAAAGAAAAAGAAAACAGACGCATGATGGGGCTGCAGAAACGTTTGCAACGGTACTACATTTTAAATCAACAGGGAATTAATTTTAATAACGAAATTAAAGAAATTAAAAGAGAAATGTCAGCCTTGACTGACATAAAAAGCATAGGAGTTATCTTAAGAAGTAGAGAGAGGGAAATAGAAGAAGGAGAAAAATGTACGAGATACTTTTTTAAGAAAATTTTAAGTAAACCATGCTTTATCTCAGAGCTAAGACAGGAACATGGATGTCTAGCTAAAAGTACAAAAGAAATAACCAAAACAGTAGAAGATTTTTATTGCAAATTATATAAAGAAAAAGCTGTATCCATGGAGAACATCACAGAAACCTTAAGTTTTATCGAAAAAACTGTCAAAGATGGCATGCTTTTAGGTCAGGATTTTACCAGTTTAGAGCTCGATAAATGTCTTAAAAGTTTTAAGAGAGGGAAGTCCCCAGGATCAGATGGACTCCCTCTAGAGTTTTACTTGACTTTTTGGGACATTTTAGCACCTGACTTACTTGTTGTTTTTACAGATTTTAGCCAACTGGACAGACTCCCAGACAGTTTTAGAGAAGGGATAGTGACTCTTATCTATAAAGATAAAGACAAGACTGACTTGAGAAACTGGAGACCCATTACCCTTTTAAACTGTGACTGCAAACTTTTTAGCAAACTTTTAGCCATACGTATGCGTTTCGTTTTAAAAGAAATCATCCACCCGGATCAAGCCTGTGCCATTGAAGGCAGGAAGATCACCGACAGCCTCGTACTGATTCGAGACACCATCTGTTTTGCGAGAGACAGAAACATTCGGCTAGTAGTCCTAAATTTAGATTTTGAGAAAGCCTTTGATCGGGTCTCGCACCAGTACCTTTTCCAGGTACTGCATAAAATGGGTTTTCCTGAAAGGTTTTTAGTCTGGGTGGGACTGCTGTATCGGGACATTTCCAGCAAATTCATGGTAAACGGGCATCTGACAAAAGCAGTAAAAATTAACTGCGGTGTCCGTCAGGGTTGTCCGTTATCTGCCCTCCTGTACGTGATTTGTATAGAACCGTTGGCACAGATCTTGAGAAGAGACCCACAAATCAGGGGGGTAGGAATACCAGGAGGAGGAGGACAAACAACAAAATGCATTTTATACATGGATGACATCAACATTTTATGTACTGACCTTTTATCTGTAAACAGAGCTCTTGACGTGACCGACTGGTTTGGACAAGCCTCTGGCTCAAAACTAAATAAAAATAAAACGAGAGCACAATTTTATGGACCGTGGGCGACAACCGAAACGACAGGACTTCCACTAGATGTGACACAGACTGACCAACGAATACTGGGCATCAAATTTAACAATGTGGGTGGAGGAGACACAAACTGGGTGGACATGATAGGTAAAGTAAAGCAACGACTGGGATTCTGGGGACTTAGGAAATTGACTTTTGAAGGCAAGGTTTTAATCATTAAAGCAGTGATTTTACCTTTGCTTTTATTGACCAGTTCTGTTTTTTTACCACCCAGGAGAGTGATTTTAGAATTGGAACGTGCCATTTTTTATTTCTTGTGGGGCTCCAAATGGGAAAGACTGAGAAGAGACATAATGAAGAAGCCAAAGGAGAAGGGAGGAAAAGGGGTCCCTGACCTGTACCTGTTTTTAGGAAGCTTATACACAAGCACCCACCTGAAGCAGGCTATGGATCCCTCCAGCAATCCAAAAACCAAAGCGATGACGAGATTTTGGATGGGATCTTTTTTGAGACAGTTGAAACTTTTAAGCCCTGATCTTAGAATACCTGTGGCTTTTAACATGCCCCCAGCTTACTCTCTTATAAAGAAGTTTTTATTGCATTTTAACTTGGAAAAAGAAGAGCAGAACATTTTAATTAACCACCGCTCTCTCATTTCTGTTGTGCAGGAGCGGGAACAAGTGACTCCAGTGCGCGGCCTCTCTTTTGGGGAGCCCAAGACAGTTTGGCTCAATGTGAACCATCCCAGGCTCCCAAACAGACTTCGAGACTTGTCATGGATGGTGGCTCACGAGATCCTCCCAGTCAGGACCGTCATGCACTCTCGGGGCATGTCAGTAACATCTGTGTGCCCCCGACCAGGTTGTGGCGCGCCTGAATCGGTGAGGCACCTGCTCTGGGAGTGCAGCGCTGCCGTAGACCAGTGGGCAAAGGCCGGCTCCTTACAATTCCCGTACTTACCGGCAAGGGAGGTCCTCACAGCACAACTAGTGCTTTACGGGGTGAGCCGTGGCATACACACAGAGAAAAAGGACTTTGCCGAGATGTGGCTCACCCTTGCCGCCATTAAAGACGCCATATGGACCTCCAGAAACTTGCTGGTAAGGAAGCACAAGCAGATTCCCCCCGTGGCTGTGATCCAGATGGCAGCAGCAACAAGGAAGTCGACCACAGCTGCAGGCGGCAGGCCTAGGACACAGCCACAAAGAAGCATCGCCTCTGTGCCCATTCGGACGAAGGAGCCGGAGCCACACAAACAAAGGTTAAAGCAGCGCCGGCCTGGCTCTCCGGGTGAGGCAGGTGGGAAGGAGCATCAGGGTGGGGATCCCCTCTGAGCACCATGACTGTTTGGGAGAATGAGATGGTTTTCTATGACTTTTTAAGGAGTCACCCCGCTCCTACACATATTTTAAAAATTGCACTGTCACTTTAAAAAAACAATATATATGACGTTTTAAACATCTCTTAAGATCAGAGGACTAATCCCATTGTTTTATTATTGTATTATTGTAATGTATTGTATTACCTGAAGAACTGTGCTCTGAATGTATGTGTCAATAAATTTTTTCGAAAGAAAAATCTGTTCTTATCAGTTTAATATCTGATACGTCCCCTACCCGGGGACCATATATTAAATTGATTTTTGGATCAGGGAGATGGAATAGGGGCTTGCTCCGTCCACTCCACGCATCGACCTGGTATTGCATTACCTCCAGGAACGGTGTACCTCTCATATATGTTCAATGATAAATTATATATTAATAATAAAACAATAATCTTCGCTTCTCTATCTTTTGACTAAGACAGCGATCGACACCTCTGGGTGGTGAGAGTCTTACCTGTTGTGGTTTAGTCGCTTTCATCTGACAGAAGTGTTTTTCTCTTTTGTGCAGAAAAAATCAACTTGAAGTAGTTGAAACTTTCTTCACGCTTTTTTAATTTGCTTACTGTTTATAGTATATTTATTGTGTCTTGTGATATTTTTAGACCATTTTAATTATTGCGTCTTAGGTATCATTTTTTGTTTACCATTTTTATTGGTTTATAGTACTTTTAACCCTTTTAAGGTTTTTAGTGTTTTTTAGTTTGTGGTGCCTCCACCATGTCGGCCAATCATGCCGGCATGCGGAGGCACCACAGCGTCCGTTTTTTATTCAAAGAAAATGATGGTAAGCCAATGGTAATGTCTAGACTAGACTTTTCCAGGAAGCTGATCCAGCAGACATTGAAGTTTACTGCAAATGACCTGAACTGTATCCTGACCCTGCCTTTTAACAAAGGATTTGATGTGAGTTTCTGCACAAGTGCGCTGTTACAAGAGTTTTGGACACGTTTTGAAAATGAAAAACCCCCATTTTCAGCATTCAACGTTGAGAAGCTGACTGATAATACCTTGAAAACAGTTATTGTCAGGATGTTCAATGAGACAGTTAATGCTGAAGACATTTGTATGTGGCTGGGGAGATATTGCACTGTGAAAGGCCAGGCTATGAAGGTGAGGGATGTGGATGGCATCTGGAACTGTGCTTGGAGGGTCCCAATTAAACAATGGGAAGACCCCCAAGGTTTCCAGGGCCTGAAACATCTCCCCTCAATGGTAGTCCTGGGGGAAAACAGAGGCTATATTCATTACCAGGGACAGCCTAAGCTCTGCCGGAGATGTGGAGAGCACGGCCACCTGGTTGAAGCTTGCGACAAATTGTTTTGTGGGAAATGTAGAGAAGTTGGACACATTTTCGATGAATGTACAAATGGTAGAAAATGCAACCTGTGTGGAGAGGAGGACCATCTTTTTCGAGACTGCCCAAAGTCCTTTGCAAACAAGCTTAAAAATAGAAAAATAAATGAACAAACTGAAAAGGTAAGCCAAACTACAACAGTTGAAGAGTTAATTGAAGCAGCTGGGCCAGAAAATTTAAATTTTCCGCCAAAACCTGTGATTGGAGGAGAGGAACAGGTGGAGGCGGGAACAGGGGAGGGGCCTGTAATGTCCCCACACACTGAAACATCCAATGAAGATGAGGACATGCAGGCAGAAGGCGGAGCTATGTCTCAGGATGAGGAAATGGAATCAGATGAGAGTAGTGAGGATGCCCCCCTCCCCGATGCCCAGCTGGCAAAGAGGCCAGCATCAGAGTTGTCTCCTGAGAACATCGTTGCCTTGGAAAAGAGGGGTAGGCTTGGGAACCCCTCAGATAACTCATCTGAGGAGGAGCCCAGAGTCTTCCCCTCTGACTCACTCTTTTTTGAACATAGCTCTTCAATCAACCCCAAAGGGCACTATGTTAAATAAAACCTTGCAACAGAGGCCAACACCTAGAGTCCGGAAGGGGAATGGAGCTCAATCCCTTCCTTGCCCACCCTGTGAAGTGAAGGAGGAGCTCCATTCACAAGAAATTACTTAAACTAGACACCCCACCCCTTTTGGATTTTAAGTGTATTTATTTATATTTAACCGTTTTAACCTCTAAAATGTCAAACCTAGTCACTTTAACCATACTCATGGCCCTCACCTTCTCAACAATCAATGTTAGAAGTGTGAAGTCGAGAGTTAGAGCCCAAAGTGTTTTATCCTTTTTAAGTTCTGTAAAGTCAGATGTGCTTTTAATTCAAGAATGTGCAATACCTTTTTTAACTAACTATACCCAGTGGCAGAACATGTGGCCACAGACGTCGATCTGGAGTGGATCAAACGACAATAAAAATGATGGAGTGGCCATTTTAATAAAAAATCCTCAGGTTCTGGTGAAGGGAAGCACTGTGGTGAGAGAAGGACGAGCACTTTTAGCAAATTTGACTTTTATGGGACAGGATTTTAACCTCTTAAATATTTATGGTTTTAATGACAAACATGACAGGTATGACCTTTTAGAGGATCTGCGGCCCCACATGCTTGGAAAGAAACCACTTATCGTCGGGGGAGATTTTAATTGCATTTTAAGCAGAAAAGATAGGAAAAGAGCAAAACAAGATTTTAAGGTGGATAAGACATCGCTTTTACTGCAGGGAATAGTTAGGGATTTTAAACTTGTCGATTGTTTTAAAGCAATGCATCCCAGAGAGGAGGGCTTCACCTGGGTCAGTGATGATGGTTCCAAAGCCTCTCGCATAGACTATGTTTTTACTCGGGACTGTTCACCAACGGATGCTAGATTGACACCGGTGTTCTTTTCCGATCACTTAATGCTGTCCTGCACTCTTTCACTTTCTTTGGGTGTGACGACAGGGAGAGGTCTGTGGAAGCTCAACTGCTCCCTTTTGGACGACCAGGCTTTGGCCGACCAATATAGGGAGCAGTATCGGGAGTGGCAGACCCTCCAGGACTTATACGAAACACGTGCACTGTGGTGGGAGATGGTGAAGGGAAGGACCCAGACTTTCTTTCGACTGGCCGGGAAAAGGAAAAAAAGAAAAAGAAAACAGACGCATGATGGGGCTGCAGAAACGTCTGCAACGGTACTACATTTTAAATCAACAGGGAATTAATTTTAATAACGAAATTAAAGAAATTAAAAGAGAAATGTCAGCCTTGACTGACATAAAAAGCATAGGAGTTATCTTAAGAAGTAGAGAGAGGGAAATAGAGGAAGGTGAAAAATGTACGAGATACTTTTTTAAGAAGATTTTAAGTAAACCATGCTTTATCTCAGAGCTAAGACAGGAACATGGATGACTAGCTAAAAATACAAAAGAAATGACTGAAACAGTAGAAGATTTTTATTGCAAATTATATAAAGAAAAAGCTGTATCCATGGAGAACATCACAGAAACCTTAAGTTTTATCGAAAAAACTGTCAAAGATGGCATGCTTTTAGGTCAGGATTTTAGCACCTGACTTACTTGTTGTTTTTACAGATTTTAGCCAACTGGACAGACTCCCATACAGTTTTAGAGAAGGGATAGTGACTCTTATCTATAAAGATAAAGACAAGACTGACTTAAGAAACTGGAGACCCATTACCCTTTTAAACTACGACTGCAAACTTTTTAGCAAACTTTTAGCCATACGTATGCGTTTGGTTTTAAAAGAAATCATCCAAAACAACCATAAAAGAACTTAAGAAGTAAACAATAGGAGGCGGAAGAGGGAGAACAGAAAAACATGATACAAAAACCAAAATAAAAAAATCTGAGCAAAAGGTAACAAACACAAAGCCACAAACAGAGTCCAAAAATGTCACTCCGTGACACAACCCCCCCTCAAGGTCGGATTCCAGATGAACTCTGGGAACTCACAAAAATTTAAAACAAAACAACCCACCCAGGGTGGGCTGAGGGAGGCCTTGGGAGGAGGGCAAGATGTCAAAACAAAAGTAACTCCCAATAAACAAAACCAACCAAACCAGAGTCCATAATCTCCAGGAACGAGAACAAAAAATCCAGGAGGCCGATGATCAGGAGGCCTACGACGACGTAGCCAGCGGCGAAGAGAGTGATGATCCGGGGGTCGGCAGCGACGAAGTAGCCAGCGAAGAGGCAGGCGCCTTGGAGGCCTGCGGCGAGAATGCAGGCTGCTTGGAGTCTGGCTGTGGAAATGCCAGGCAAACCCACAAAGCGAGGTGTCAGGCAGTCTACGACGTGGCGAGATCCTCAGAGACTTGAACCTGGCGTCCGGCGTGGACCCAGGCTGGAACCTAGAAGACTTGGGCCTGGCGTCCGGTTCGGACCCAGGCTTAGAGTCGTCAGGCGCACGGTCTGTCAAAAAGTCAGTCGGCAAAGCGTCAGGCAAAGCGTCAGTAGGCAAAGCGTCAGTCGGCAAAGCGTCAGGCCCTGAATCAGGCTGTAGTGTGTCTGGTGCCTCGTAGTCTGGCTTTGGGTCAGGTGCTTTGTAGTCAGGCTGTAAGCCTGGTGTAACATGGTGCGCGTCAGGCTCTACAAAGTCAGTCATAAAGTCTGGTGCATAGCCAGTCAAAGTCAAAGAGTCAGTCCGTATTTCCAGTAGCACTCCCCCAGAGGAAACTGAGCAGGTGCTCTGGACCAGGTCGTGGAGGCAGCCCGACCACGGGTTCCTCCGGAACTAGGCGAGGTTCAGATGACCCTGAAGTGGCCAGCTGTGGCTCTGAAGAACCTGAAGTGGCCAGCTGTGGCTCTGAAGAACCTGAAGAGGCCAGCTGTGACTCTGAAGAACCTGAAGAGGCCAGCTGTGGCTCTTGTGGCTTGGCTGCATGCTGTGAGTCCAGAGGCTTGGCTGCAGGCTGTGAGTCCAGAGGCTTGGCTGCATGCTGTGGGTCTGAGACATCCGGACGATCTCCAGCAACTACAGGTGCTTGGGCGTTCAGGTGATCTCCAGCGAAGACCAATGCTGGGGCGTCAGGCTGAACCCCAGCGGAAACTGAAGCTGGGCCATCAGCAGATTCCTCAGAGAGGGCAGAAACTGAGGATACCATGTGCTTCTACCGGAAGCCACAAGGGGGCAGCAAAAGATCGTTGAAAAGCTGAGTCGGACCTTTGGCTTGAGATGCCGGAGCTGAGGACTGCTGCATCGGACCAGACTAAGCTAGAAGCCGGGAGGAACGCCGGAGATGCCGGGGATAGGCGAGAGGCGGTGGTCCAACCCTCAGGAAACGGGGCAGAAGCATCTCGGCGACGGCGTCGTCTTTGGCGAGTCTTAGCTGGATCTGTGCAGGGAGAGTGCAGCGGAGGCAGAGAGCTGTCTCGCACTGGGCAGAGGAAGCGCGCAGCGCCAAACTCAGGCTGCGAACTGCGGCGCTCGGAGGTATTGGCTTCTGGAGGTGGTGGCCGTCTGTGAAATGGAGGAGAAGTATGGTAGCGCAGCGGATCGGTGCCATGAAGGGGCCTAGCCAGTTTTGTGCCCCAAAACAAAGACCGCTGCTCCCTCTTCTCCTGAGCCTGACGTGCGCTCTTCTCCGCGGCACGTCGGAAGTACTCAAACAAAGTTATCATCTCATTGTCTGCTTGGTCCTGTTGTTGGCTGGTTCCTACTGTCACGTTGTGGTTGTGGATCGGACCAAAGTGCAGACAAGAGCTCGGCAGGATCATCTTTGTAATTCAACGATTTATTTACAAAGTCAAAAAACGTAGCAAAATCACTGCAGGTTTCCCAAGGCAAGATGTGGCAAAAAACAAAGCATAATCATGGACGAGAACGAGGTGTGATGAACACAAACAACCAGCACTGAACAAAGACACAAAACCAACTAATATACTGTGAGATAACAAAGGCAGATAATCAACGGAACAGGGAACAGGTGTGACAAGGAGGCAGGGAAGCAGAAGGAACAGGTGAAACAGATACAAAGGCTGAGGATGGGCAAAGTAACTAATAAACAATAAACAGAAACACAGACCAAGCAAACTTATAGACAAAGATAAATAATCAAATGGGGAATAAGGAAACTAGAATAATCATGACTAAAGTAAACAGAGAAACTAGAGGGAACATAGGAACAACAATAACAACCTGAGAACAAACAAAGAACCCATAAATAAAACCTGAATACAAAAGTAAACAAACCTAACCACACTGACTGAAATAACTGGAAAGGAAACAGAAAATAAACTAGTAAACAAGAAGAGTGCAAAGGAACAAATAAAACACAATTAACCACAAAGATACTAAAGAGAAATAAAACTAGAGAATCTGGGGAAGACCAAGAACTATAATAATTACAATAATAATAATAATAATAATAAACCATACAAACTAATAAGAAAACAACCATAAAATAACTTAAATAGTAAACACTAGGAGGTGGAAGAGGGAGAAAAGAAAAACATGATACAAAAACCAAAATAGAAAAATCTGAGCAAAAGGTAAACAAACACAAAGCCACAAACAGAGTCCAAAAATGTCACTCCGTGACAATGTCACACCAACGGAAGTTTTCTTTTTTGATGTTTTATCTATTTTAGTTTGGTTAAGTTATTATTATTATTATTTTAGAGCTGTAGGTCACCTGTTGCCAAAATATTTGGAACAGGAACAAAAATTTAGAAAATGTTTGTAACTTAAGTCATTTGTAAAACTAAGATATTGTGGCAGCACTCACTCGGGTTTTCAAAATAAAAGTCTAAATAGCAGATGTTGGGGAACTTTTTTTCTAAGAGTTGAAAATATGCATCATTGTAGGACAAATGGCATTTCAACTGTATGTAGCTCTTCACTGAACACACCAAGCAAAGTGAGAGGAAAATTTATTCTTAAATTTAATTTCACTGAGTTTGTTAAACATGTGTTAAAGGGCAAACATCTTTATTAGTCCACATCGTTTTGAAATAGCCTATGTAGGTTTTTCTTGTTATAGACCTAGTCTTCCACAGGGCTTTGTTGTAGCTGCAAAAATTGTGCTTGTAAAATAACAGAGATGTAAAAGCCAAATCGCAGCCAAATAGAAAATTTTATTCCAGCATATAATATATATATATATATATATATATATATATATATATTATATGCATCATTTGTGATGTTAAAGTAGAGTCTAACTATGTACATATTTTTAAAAAGGACCATCTTTCCCCAAAATCTTTGATGGCATTACCTTTCCATTACAAGACGAAAAATCAGTTTTGTTCTAATTAAGCTGGTGTGTGTTTCAATAAATATGACAGAAACCTAAAATCAAAATGCAACGTTTTGATTTAAATGGTAAAAACTGTTTGTTTATTATCTTCTGATGTTTCACACATCTTTTGTGTTGTATTTGCGATTAAATTTAATTCAACGTTATTAAGTGCGCGCATGCTCATGTTCCACCGCGAAGCACTAACTACCTGTTTAAAACGTGGACACATGTTAACAGAAAGACAAAATTTTTGTTAAGTTCATATTTAACCTCCTGTGTTGACATTTCCCTCATTTATATTAACTAAATAACTTACTAATAACATAATATAATGGATAGATGCAATTTATTTCCTGTTTCACTAAACAGGTATTTCGGTTTAGCCACGTTAGCATACTGCAGTGATTTTGTGTAGGTTTTTTGCTTTTGTTTAGGTTAACCAAGTTGTCCCTGAACCTGATAATTTTCTCCCTGATTAAAGATAGATGCGGGTAATATTTTAAATATGTGTATTAATTTTAGCTTACTACAACAGACTTACTGTTAAGGTTGCTAATGTAAGCTAATTCGTTTCAGGAAACGTTTTAAGCTAACTTCCAATTAGCTTCTCTGTAAAAAAAATAGTAAATCCTGTTTCTTATAACTGCCTTCAACTAAATACTAATCTGACGGGTACTTTTTTTTTTGTTAACGACTGTTAACATTAAATGTAAATAAATTGTCGGTCAGCCTGTTTAAAATATTCATATATACGGAGCAGAGCAGGGAGCGACAAACTTAGCTTTTCTGTTAGAAGGCGCTCACGGGTCAGTCTATTTGTTCCAAGGGTTTTACACTTTTCTACTTTTAAGTTTATTAACTAAAAAAAAAAACACCGCTAACTCTTCTGCCAAGCAAATACATGTTTCTAAAAAGAAAATAGGTGTTAGTAGTTTTTGCTTCTCGGCTTCCTATTGGTCTAAAAACGTATCACGTGTCCAGGAAGAAACACGAATTCTCTCTAATGGTAAATACTTTCACTGCAGTAGAACAACATACGCGTCACATGGTCAACAAAGGTTAAATTAAACCTTTTCCCCCGTTTTTGTGTGTGTCGCAAAATGTTTAATGTAGAACCGTGAGTCAGACTGAGGTCTGTCAGAATGACCTGGTCTCCTCCGAGGTATTTGTGGTATCGCTTCTCGGCCTTTTGGCTAAGATCAAGTGTAGTATCTGTTCTTATCAGTTTAATATCTGATACGTCCCCTACCCGGGGACCATATATTAAATTGATTTTTGGATCAGGGAGATGGAATAGGGGCTTGCTCCGTCCACTCCACACATCGACCTGGTATTGCATTACCTCCAGCAAAGGTGCACCTCTCATATATGTTGAATGATAAATTATATATTAATAATAAAACAATAATCTTCGCTTCTCTATCTTTTGACTAAGACAGCGATCGACACCTCTGGGTGGTGAGAGTCTTACCTGTTGTGGTTTAGTCGCTTTCATCTGACAGAAGTGTTTTTCTCTTTTGTGCAGAAAAGATCAACTTGAAGTAGTTGAAACTTTCTTCACGCTTTTTTAATTTGCTTACTGTTTATAGTATATTTATTGTGTCTTGTGATATTTTTAGACCATTTTAATTATTGCGTCTTAGGTATCATTTTTTGTTTACCATTTTTATTGGTTTATAGTACTTTTAACCCTTTTAAGGTTTTTAGTGTTTTTTAGTTTGTGGTGCCTCCACCATGTCGGCCAATCATGCCGGCATGCGGAGGCACCACAGCGTCCGTTTTTTATTCAAAGAAAATGATGGTAAGCCAATGGTAATGTCCAGACTAGACTTTTCCAGGAAGCTGATCCAGCAGACATTGAAGTTTACTGCAAATGACCTGAACTGTATCCTGACCCTGCCTTTTAACAAAGGATTTGATGTGAGTTTCTGCACAAGTGCGCTGTTACACGAGTTTTGGACACGTTTTGAAAATGAAAAACCCCCATTTTCAGCATCTAACGTTGAGAAGCTGACTGATAATACCTTGAAAACAGTTATTGTCAGGATGTTCAATGAGACAGTTAATGCTGAAGACATTTGTATGTGGCTGGGGAGATATTGCACTGTGAAAGGCCAGGCTATGAAGGTGAGGGATGTGGATGGCATCTGGAACTGTGCTTGGAGGGTCCCAATTAAACAATGGGAAGACCCCCAAGGTTTCCAGGGCCTGAAACATCTCCCCTCAATGGTAGTCCTGGGGGAAAACAGAGGCTATATTCATTACCAGGGACAGCCTAAGCTCTGCCGGAGATGTGGAGAGCACGGCCACCTGGTTGAAGCTTGCGACAAATTGTTTTGTGGGAAATGTAGAGAAGTTGGACACATTTTCGATGAATGTACAAATGGTAGAAAATGCAACCTGTGTGGAGAGGAGGACCATCTTTTTCGAGACTGCCCAAAGTCCTTTGCAAACAAGCTTAAAAATAGAAAAATAAATGAACAAACTGAAAAGGTAAGCCAAACTACAACAGTTGAAGAGTTAATTGAAGCAGCTGGGCCAGAAAATTTAAATTTTCCGCCAAAACCTGTGATTGGAGGAGAGGAACAGGTGGAGGCGGGAACAGGGGAGGGGCCTGTAATGTCCCCACACACTGAAACATCCAATGAAGATGAGGACATGCAGGCAGAAGGCGGAGCTATGTCTCAGGATGAGGAAATGGAATCAGATGAGAGTAGTGAGGATGCCCCCCTCCCCGATGCCCAGCTGGCAAAGAGGCCAGCATCAGAGTTGTCTCCTGAGAACATCGTTGCCTTGGAAAAGAGGGGTAGGCTTGGGAACCCCTCAGATAACTCATCTGAGGAGGAGCCCAGAGTCTTCCCCTCTGACTCACTCTTTTTTGAACATAGCTCTTCAATCAACCCCAAAGGGCACTATGTTAAATAAAACCTTGCAACAGAGGCCAACACCTAGAGTCCGGAAGGGGAATGGAGCTCAATCCCTTCCTTGCCCACCCTGTGAAGTGAAGGAGGAGCTCCATTCACAAGAAATTACTTAAACTAGACACCCCACCCCTTTTGGATTTTAAGTGTATTTATTTATATTTAACCGTTTTAACCTCTAAAATGTCAAACCTAGTCACTTTAACCATACTCATGGCCCTCACCTTCTCAACAATCAATGTTAGAAGTGTGAAGTCGAGAGTTAGAGCCCAAAGTGTTTTATCCTTTTTAAGTTCTGTAAAGTCAGATGTGCTTTTAATTCAAGAATGTGCAATACCTTTTTTAACTAACTATACCCAGTGGCAGAACATGTGGCCACAGACGTCGATCTGGAGTGGATCAAACGACAATAAAAATGATGGAGTGGCCATTTTAATTAAAAATCCTCAGGTTCTGGTGAAGGGAAGCACTGTGGTGAGAGAAGGACGAGCGCTTTTAGCAAATTTGACTTTTATGGGACAGGATTTTAACCTCTTAAATATTTATGGTTTTAATGACAAACATGACAGGTATGACCTTTTAGAGGATCTGCGGCCCCACATGCTTGGAAAGAAACCACTTATCGTCGGGGGAGATTTTAATTGCATTTTAAGCAGAAAAGATAGGAAAAGAGCAAAACAAGATTTTAAGGTGGATAAGACATCGCTTTTACTGCAGGGAATAGTTAGGGATTTTAAACTTGTCGATTGTTTTAAAGCAATGCATCCCAGAGAGGAGGGCTTCACCTGGGTCAGTGATGATGGTTCCAAAGCCTCTCGCATAGACTATGTTTTTACTCGGGACTGTTCACCAACGGATGCTAGATTGACACCGGTGTTCTTTTCCGATCACTTAATGCTGTCCTGCACTCTTTCACTTTCTTTGGGTGTGACGACAGGGAGAGGTCTGTGGAAGCTCAACTGCTCCCTTTTGGACGACCAGGCTTTGGCCGACCAATATAGGGAGCAGTATCGGGAGTGGCAGACCCTCCAGGACTTATACGAAACACGTGCACTGTGGTGGGAGATGGTGAAGGGAAGGACCCAGACTTTCTTTCGACTGGCCGGGAAAAGGAAAAAAAGAAAAAGAAAACAGACGCATGATGGGGCTGCAGAAACGTCTGCAACGGTACTACATTTTAAATCAACAGGGAATTAATTTTAATAACGAAATTAAAGAAATTAAAAGAGAAATGTCAGCCTTGACTGACATAAAAAGCATAGGAGTTATCTTAAGAAGTAGAGAGAGGGAAATAGAGGAAGGTGAAAAATGTACGAGATACTTTTTTAAGAAGATTTTAAGTAAACCATGCTTTATCTCAGAGCTAAGACAGGAACATGGATGTCTAGCTAAAAATACAAAAGAAATGACTGAAACAGTAGAAGATTTTTATTGCAAATTATATAAAGAAAAAGCTGTATCCATGGAGAACATCACAGAAACCTTAAGTTTTATCGAAAAAACTGTCAAAGATGGCATGCTTTTAGGTCAGGATTTTAGCACCTGACTTACTTGTTGTTTTTACAGATTTTAGCCAACTGGACAGACTCCCATACAGTTTTAGAGAAGGGATAGTGACTCTTATCTATAAAGATAAAGACAAGACTGACTTAAGAAACTGGAGACCCATTACCCTTTTAAACTACGACTGCAAACTTTTTAGCAAACTTTTAGCCATACGTATGCGTTTGGTTTTAAAAGAAATCATCCAAAACAACCATAAAAGAACTTAAGAAGTAAACAATAGGAGGCGGAAGAGGGAGAACAGAAAAACATGATACAAAAACCAAAATAAAAAAATCTGAGCAAAAGGTAACAAACACAAAGCCACAAACAGAGTCCAAAAATGTCACTCCGTGACACAACCCCCCCTCAAGGTCGGATTCCAGATGAACTCTGGGAACTCACAAAAATTTAAAACAAAACAACCCACCCAGGGTGGGCGGAGGGAGGCCTTGGGAGGAGGGCAAGATGCCAAAACAAAAGTAACTCCCAATAAACAAAACCAACAAAACCAGAGTCCATAATCTCCAGGAACGAGAACAAAAAATCCAGGAGGCCGATGATCAGGAGGCCTACGACGACGTAGCCAGCGGCGAAGAGAGTGATGATCCGGGGGTCGGCAGCGACGAAGTAGCCAGCGAAGAGGCAGGCGCCTTGGAGGCCTGCGGCGAGAATGCAGGCTGCTTGGAGTCTGGCTGTGGAAATGCCAGGCAAACCCACAAAGCGAGGTGTCAGGCAGTCTACGACGTGGCGAGATCCTCAGAGACTTGAACCTGGCGTCCGGCGTGGACCCAGGCTGGAACCTAGAAGACTTGGGCCTGGCGTCCGGTTCGGACCCAGGCTTAGAGTCGTCAGGCGCACGGTCTGTCAAAAAGTCAGTCGGCAAAGCGTCAGGCAAAGCGTCAGTAGGCAAAGCGTCAGTCGGCAAAGCGTCAGGCCCTGAATCAGGCTGTAGTGTGTCTGGTGCCTCGTAGTCTGGCTTTGGGTCAGGTGCTTTGTAGTCAGGCTGTAAGCCTGGTGTAACATGGTGCGCGTCAGGCTCTACAAAGTCAGTCATAAAGTCTGGTGCATAGCCAGTCAAAGTCAAAGAGTCAGTCCGTATTTCCAGTAGCACTCCCCCAGAGGAAACTGAGCAGGTGCTCTGGACCAGGTCGTGGAGGCAGCCCGACCACGGGTTCCTCCGGAACTAGGCGAGGTTCAGATGACCCTGAAGTGGCCAGCTGTGGCTCTGAAGAACCTGAAGTGGCCAGCTGTGGCTCTGAAGAACCTGAAGAGGCCAGCTGTGACTCTGAAGAACCTGAAGAGGCCAGCTGTGGCTCTTGTGGCTTGGCTGCATGCTGTGAGTCCAGAGGCTTGGCTGCAGGCTGTGAGTCCAGAGGCTTGGCTGCATGCTGTGGGTCTGAGACATCCGGACGATCTCCAGCAACTACAGGTGCTTGGGCGTTCAGGTGATCTCCAGCGAAGACCAATGCTGGGGCGTCAGGCTGAACCCCAGCGGAAACTGAAGCTGGGCCATCAGCAGATTCCTCAGAGAGGGCAGAAACTGAGGATACCATGTGCTTCTACCGGAAGCCACAAGGGGGCAGCAAAAGATCGTTGAAAAGCTGAGTCGGACCTTTGGCTTGAGATGCCGGAGCTGAGGACTGCTGCATCGGACCAGACTAAGCTAGAAGCCGGGAGGAACGCCGGAGATGCCGGGGATAGGCGAGAGGCGGTGGTCCAACCCTCAGGAAACGGGGCAGAAGCATCTCGGCGACGGCGTCGTCTTTGGCGAGTCTTAGCTGGATCTGTGCAGGGAGAGTGCAGCGGAGGCAGAGAGCTGTCTCGCACTGGGCAGAGGAAGCGCGCAGCGCCAAACTCAGGCTGCGAACTGCGGCGCTCGGAGGTATTGGCTTCTGGAGGTGGTGGCCGTCTGTGAAATGGAGGAGAAGTATGGTAGCGCAGCGGATCGGTGCCATGAAGGGGCCTAGCCAGTTTTGTGCCCCAAAACAAAGACCGCTGCTCCCTCTTCTCCTGAGCCTGACGTGCGCTCTTCTCCGCGGCACGTCGGAAGTACTCAAACAAAGTTATCATCTCATTGTCTGCTTGGTCCTGTTGTTGGCTGGTTCCTACTGTCACGTTGTGGTTGTGGATCGGACCAAAGTGCAGACAAGAGCTCGGCAGGATCATCTTTGTAATTCAACGATTTATTTACAAAGTCAAAAAACGTAGCAAAATCACTGCAGGTTTCCCAAGGCAAGATGTGGCAAAAAACAAAGCATAATCATGGACGAGAACGAGGTGTGATGAACACAAACAACCAGCACTGAACAAAGACACAAAACCAACTAATATACTGTGAGATAACAAAGGCAGATAATCAACGGAACAGGGAACAGGTGTGACAAGGAGGCAGGGAAGCAGAAGGAACAGGTGAAACAGATACAAAGGCTGAGGATGGGCAAAGTAACTAATAAACAATAAACAGAAACACAGACCAAGCAAACTTATAGACAAAGATAAATAATCAAATGGGGAATAAGGAAACTAGAATAATCATGACTAAAGTAAACAGAGAAACTAGAGGGAACATAGGAACAACAATAACAACCTGAGAACAAACAAAGAACCCATAAATAAAACCTGAATACAAAAGTAAACAAACCTAACCACACTGACTGAAATAACTGGAAAGGAAACAGAAAATAAACTAGTAAACAAGAAGAGTGCAAAGGAACAAATAAAACACAATTAACCACAAAGATACTAAAGAGAAATAAAACTAGAGAATCTGGGGAAGACCAAGAACTATAATAATTACAATAATAATAATAATAATAATAAACCATACAAACTAATAAGAAAACAACCATAAAATAACTTAAATAGTAAACACTAGGAGGTGGAAGAGGGAGAAAAGAAAAACATGATACAAAAACCAAAATAGAAAAATCTGAGCAAAAGGTAAACAAACACAAAGCCACAAACAGAGTCCAAAAATGTCACTCCGTGACAATGTCACACCAACGGAAGTTTTCTTTTTTGATGTTTTATCTATTTTAGTTTGGTTAAGTTATTATTATTATTATTTTAGAGCTGTAGGTCACCTGTTGCCAAAATATTTGGAACAGGAACAAAAATTTAGAAAATGTTTGTAACTTAAGTCATTTGTAAAACTAAGATATTGTGGCAGCACTCACTCGGGTTTTCAAAATAAAAGTCTAAATAGCAGATGTTGGGGAACTTTTTTTCTAAGAGTTGAAAATATGCATCATTGTAGGACAAATGGCATTTCAACTGTATGTAGCTCTTCACTGAACACACCAAGCAAAGTGAGAGGAAAATTTATTCTTAAATTTAATTTCACTGAGTTTGTTAAACATGTGTTAAAGGGCAAACATCTTTATTAGTCCACATCGTTTTGAAATAGCCTATGTAGGTTTTTCTTGTTATAGACCTAGTCTTCCACAGGGCTTTGTTGTAGCTGCAAAAATTGTGCTTGTAAAATAACAGAGATGTAAAAGCCAAATCGCAGCCAAATAGAAAATTTTATTCCAGCATATAATATATATATATATATATATATATATATATATATTATATGCATCATTTGTGATGTTAAAGTAGAGTCTAACTATGTACATATTTTTAAAAAGGACCATCTTTCCCCAAAATCTTTGATGGCATTACCTTTCCATTACAAGACGAAAAATCAGTTTTGTTCTAATTAAGCTGGTGTGTGTTTCAATAAATATGACAGAAACCTAAAATCAAAATGCAACGTTTTGATTTAAATGGTAAAAACTGTTTGTTTATTATCTTCTGATGTTTCACACATCTTTTGTGTTGTATTTGCGATTAAATTTAATTCAACGTTATTAAGTGCGCGCATGCGCATGTTCCACCGCGAAGCACTAACTACCTGTTTAAAACGTGGACACATGTTAACAGAAAGACAAAATTTTTGTTAAGTTCATATTTAACCTCCTGTGTTGACATTTCCCTCATTTATATTAACTAAATAACTTACTAATAACATAATATAATGGATAGATGCAATTTATTTCCTGTTTCACTAAACAGGTATTTCGGTTTAGCCACGTTAGCATACTGCAGTGATTTTGTGTAGGTTTTTTGCTTTTGTTTAGGTTAACCAAGTTGTCCCTGAACCTGATAATTTTCTCCCTGATTAAAGATAGATGCGGGTAATATTTTAAATATGTGTATTAATTTTAGCTTACTACAACAGACTTACTGTTAAGGTTGCTAATGTAAGCTAATTCGTTTCAGGAAACGTTTTAAGCTAACTTCCAATTAGCTTCTCTGTAAAAAAAATAGTAAATCCTGTTTCTTATAACTGCCTTCAACTAAATACTAATCTGACGGGTACTTTTTTTTTTGTTAACGACTGTTAACATTAAATGTAAATAAATTGTCGGTCAGCCTGTTTAAAATATTCATATATACGGAGCAGAGCAGGGAGCGACAAACTTAGCTTTTCTGTTAGAAGGCGCTCACGGGTCAGTCTATTTGTTCCAACGGTTTTACACTTTTCTACTTTTAAGTTTATTAACTAAAAAAAAAAACACCGCTAACTCTTCTGCCAAGCAAATACATGTTTCTAAAAAGAAAATAGGTGTTAGTAGTTTTTGCTTCTCGGCTTCCTATTGGTCTAAAAACGTATCACGTGTCCAGGAAGAAACACGAATTCTCTCTAATGGTAAATACTTTCACTGCAGTAGAACAACATACGCGTCACATGGTCAACAAAGGTTAAATTAAACCTTTTCCCCCGTTTTTGTGTGTGTCGCAAAATGTTTAATGTAGAACCGTGAGTCAGACTGAGGTCTGTCAGAATGACCTGGTCTCCTCCGAGGTATTTGTGGTATCGCTTCTCGGCCTTTTGGCTAAGATCAAGTGTAGTATCTGTTCTTATCAGTTTAATATCTGATACGTCCCCTACCCGGGGACCATATATTAAATTGATTTTTGGATCAGGGAGATGGAATAGGGGCTTGCTCCGTCCACTCCACGCATCGACCTGGTATTGCATTACCTCCAGGAACGGTGTACCTCTCATATATGTTCAATGATAAATTATATATTCATAATAAAACAATAATCTTCGCTTCTCGGTCTTTTGACTAAGACAGCGATCGACACCTCTGGGTGGTGAGAGTCTTACCTGTTGTGGTTTAGTCGCTTTCATCTGACAGAAGTGTTTTTCTCTTTTGTGCAGAAAAAATCAACTTGAAGTAGTTGAAACTTTCTTCACGTTTTTTTTAATTTGCTTACTGTTTATAGTATATTTATTGTGTCTTGTGATATTTTTAGACCATTTTAATTATTGCGTCTTAGGTATCTTTTTTTGTTTACCATTTTTATTGGTTTATAGTACTTTTAACCCTTTTAAGGCTTTTAGTGTTTTTTAGTTTGTGGTGCCTCCACCATGTCGGCCAATCATGCCGGCATGCGGAGGCACCACAGCGTCCGTTTTTTATTCAAAGAAAATGATGGTAAGCCAATGGTAATGTCCAGACTAGACTTTTCCAGGAAGCTGATCCAGCAGACATTGAAGTTTACTGCAAATGACCTGAACTGTATCCTGACCCTGCCTTTCAACAAAGGATTTGATGTAAGTTTCTGCACAAGTGCGCTTTTACGAGAGTTTTGGACACGTTTTGAAAATGAAAAACCCCAATTTTCAGCATTCAACGTTGAGAAGCTGACTGATAATACCTTGAAAACAGTTATTGTCAGGATGTTCAATGAGACAGTTAATGCTGAAGACATTTGTATGTGGCTGGGGAGATATTGCACTGTGAAAGGCCAGGCTATGAAGGTGAGGGATGTGGATGGCATCTGGAACTGTGCTTGGAGGGTCCCAATTAAACAATGGGAAGACCCCCAAGGTTTCCAGGGCCTGAAACATCTCCCCTCAATGGTAGTCCTGGGGGAAAACAGAGGCTATATTCATTACCAGGGACAGCCTAAGCTCTGCCGGAGATGTGGAGAGCACGGCCACCTGGTTGAAGCTTGTGACAAATTGTTTTGTGGGAAATGTAGAGAAGTTGGACACACTTTCGATGAATGTACAAATGGTAGAAAATGCAACCTGTGTGGAGAGGAGGACCACCTTTTTCGAGACTGCCCAAAGTCCTTTGCAAACAAGCTTAAAAATAGAAAAGTAAATGAACAAACTGAAAAGGTAAGCCAAACTACAACAGTTGAAGAGTTAATTGAAGCAGCTGGGCCAGAAAATTTAAATTTCCCGCCAAAACCTGTGATTGGAGGAGAGGAACAGGTGGAGCCGGGAACAGGGGAGGGGCCTGTAATGTCCCCACACACTGAAACATCCAATGAAGATGAGGACATGCAGGCAGAAGGCGGAGCTATGTCTCAGGATGAGGAAATGGAATCAGATGAGAGTAGTGAGGATGCCCCCCTCCCCGATGCCCAGCTGGCAAAGAGGCCAGCATCAGAGTTGTCTCCTGAGAACATCGTTGCCTTGGAAAAGAGGGGTAGGCTTGGGAACCCCTCAGATAACTCATCTGAGGAGGAGCCCAGAGTCTTCCCCTCTGACTCACCAAATGAGGTCTCTTTTTTGAACATAGCTCTTCAATCAACCCCAAAGGGCACTATGTTAAATAAAACCTTGCAACAGAGGCCAACACCTAGAGTCCGGAAGGGGAACGGAGCTCAATCCCTTCCTTGCCCACCCTGTGAAGTGAAGGAGGAGCTCCTTTCACAAGAAATTACTTAAACTAGACACCCCACCCCTTTTGCATTTTAAGTGTATTTATTTATATTTAACCGTTTTAAACTTCTAAAATGTCAAACCTAGTCACTTTAACCATACTCATGGCCCTCACCTTCTCAACAATCAATGTTAGAAGTGTGAAGTCAAGAGTTAGAGCCCAAAGTGTTTTATCCTTTTTAAGTTCTGTAAAGTCAGATGTGCTTTTAATTCAAGAATGTGCAATACCTTTTTTAACTAACTATACCCAGTGGCAGAACATGTGGCCACAGACGTCGATCTGGAGTGGATCAAACGACAATAAAAATGATGGAGTGGCCATTTTAATAAAAAATCCTCAGGTTCTGGTGAAGGGAAGCACTGTGGTGAGAGAAGGACGAGCACTTTTAGCAAATTTGACTTTTATGGGACAGGATTTTAACCTCTTAAATATTTATGGTTTTAATGACAAACATGACAGGTATGACCTTTTAGAGGAGCTGCGGCCCCACATGCTTGGAAAGAAACCACTTATCGTCGGGGGAGATTTTAATTGCATTTTAAGCAGAAAAGATAGGAAAAGAGCAAAACAAGATTTTAAGGTGGATAAGACATCGCTTTTACTGCAGGGAATAGTTAGGGATTTTAAACTTGTCGATTGTTTTAAAGCAATGCATCCTAGAGAGGAGGGCTTCACCTGGGTCAGTGATGATGGTTCCAAAGCCTCTCGCATAGACTATGTTTTTACTCGGGACTGTTCACCAACGGATGCTAGATTGACACCGGTGTTCTTTTCCGATCACTTAATGCTGTCCTGCACTCTTTCACTTTCTTTGGGTGTGACGACAGGGAGAGGTCTGTGGAAGCTCAACTGCTCCCTTTTGGACGACCAGGCTTTGGCCGACCAATATAGGGAGCAGTATCGGGAGTGGCAGACCCTCCAGGACTTATACGAAACACGTGCACTGTGGTGGGAGATGGTGAAGGGAAGGACCCAGACTTTCTTTCGACTGGCCGGGAAAAGGAAAAAAGAAAAAGAAAACAGACGCATGATGGGGCTGCAGAAACGTCTGCAACGGTACTACATTTTAAATCAACAGGGAATTAATTTTAATAACGAAATTAAAGAAATTAAAAGAGAAATGTCAGCCTTGACTGACATAAAAAGCATAGGAGTTATCTTAAGAAGTAGAGAGAGGGAAATAGAGGAAGGTGAAAAATGTACGAGATACTTTTTTAAGAAGATTTTAAGTAAACCATGCTTTATCTCAGAGCTAAGACAGGAACATGGATGTCTAGCTAAAAGTACAAAAGAAAT